>NC_061533.1:3095000-3230000 GCF_022379125.1 Scophthalmus maximus | reverse complement strand
TACGATGCGACATGATACAATACGTTATGATAAGATAGGAAATGATGAGACAAGATACGATATGTTACGATGCGACATGATACGACATGATACAATACGTTATGATAAGATAGAATATGATAAGACAAGATATGATACGTTACGATGCGACATGACACAATACGTTATGATGCGATATGATAAGATACGATATGTTACGATGTGACAATATGTTACGATGCAACAGGATATGATAAGTTATGATACGAAAATGTAGTAGGAATAAAATGGACATATTATATAGAATTATCATAATAATGTACAAAAATAAAATTGATTATTGCTTTGTGAGTGAAATACAGGATGTTTGTGTTTGTGCGACATGTCATTTGATGCAGATTGTTAACATCCATGTGTAATATCTTCTGCCTTCAGCCGGCTCAGGTTTACAAGACAGACTCTACGATCTACCTGCACTATTAATGTTGATCAAGAGGGAAACTGTACGACAGGGACGTCTACTGCACTTTAGTAAACAGTCTAAAGTCGGGAGCTGAGGGAAACAACTCTACAGAGGAGAAAACTAACCTTGTTTACTTCCTCCTTTGACTGGTGAGAAGAAAAAACAACCTTAGACAAAAGCTTTCCCCTTTTTCCAACATGTTCCCCCGTGAATAAAAAAGATTAAGAGGGAAATGAGGAGCAAGAAGATTTACCAAGACGACCAAGACAAAATCAAAAGAGTAAGCTCAAAGAGCAAAGCTCATATCCTTGAAGAAATAAAAAAGAAAAGAGATATATATATATATATGTATATATATATATATATATCTCAATGAACCTTAAATTGAATCACGCTCTGCTGCCTCTTGCCAGTGGCAGAGTGTTTTTGGCGAACGGGAACGCTTCTTGGAATTTGATTCTGGGAAAAAAGTCTGAGTCATGGACCGATCGGCCGGCCGTGACGGGGGCAGCAGACCGAGCGCGAGGACGAGGACGTGGTCGGACCGTCTGGTTTCACCCTCAAGACCCACAACCATACGTTTAATGTCTCAACGTTATGGCAATTCGCATTTTCAGGCATGACTCTATCATGGATGTCAGGGCGAATAATTCAGTGCCACTGATGATGAATGTGGTGGAAATCTTGATTTCCTCAAGAAACGAATGAATAAATCATTCCAATATATAAAGTTTGTCTATGTTAACACGTGATTATGTGAGAAATTGACACCACAATGAACTCGTCTGATGTGACTGCATCCTGATAATTAGAGATACTGAGGAAAACAAGCGGAGGTGCCACCATTTTGCAGCTAGAATAAGAAGAATAACGCTTTTTCTTGCTGCTTCTTTGCTTTTGAAAGCGACTGACGATCATGGAGGCAGGTCTCATTAAGGGCCTCGTCTGAGGGGCCCGACCTTCTGTACCAAGGTCAGAGGTGAAACCCGCGACAATGAGTCGGAGCGTCCAAAGAACTCATTAAGGTCAGAGAGAGAGAGAGAGAGAGAGACAGAGAGAGAGAGAGAGAGAGAGAGAGAGAGAGAGAGAGAGAGAGAGAGAGAGAGAGAGAGAGAGACAGAGAGAGAGAGAGAGAGAGAGAGAGAGAGAGACAGAGAGAGAGAGAGAGAGAGAGAGAGAGAGAGAGAGAGAGAGAGAGAGAGAGAACTAACTAACACTGAAGCCACTGTCTCCATCACTCACCTCTTTGCTCTTGTTTTCCTCCTTTGGGCAAAGACAAGAGAGAGGATAGTTGAGAAGAAGAAGGTCAACAGCATCACTTATTAACTATAACTATTAATAATATTAACTGCAGTGAGAGAAGTTAATGTATAAGGGCTGAATAGGAAGTGAGTCATAAAGGTTTTGAGGAGGAAGAGGAGGTGAAGGGCAGAAGTAACCATCGACACACCAACCTGCTTCTCTTTGTCTTTCTTCTCAGCCTGCAAGGGGACACACACACACGCACACACACACGCACACGCACACACACACACACACACACACACGCACACACACACGCACACACACAGTTAGTGAGTTACACGCTTGACGATGCCACACATGTTCGTTCACCCACAACCACATTCACACACACACACTTATTTTTTTGGGACTTTTGGGTAAAGTTCATCTTCTCTTCTCTCCTCTCGCTCCGGGCGGTGACTCATACAGTGTGTGAATAAAGCTTATTGTTGCTTTTCGATGAAACTCTCACAGGCCCTGGGTTTTTTTTGTTGTTGCTGATTCTCAGTTCTTCCTCTGAGGGGTGATCACACTCTCTCGCACGCACGCGCGCGCGCGCGCACACACACACACACACACACACACACACACACACACACACACACACACACACACACACACACACACACACACACACACACACACACACACACACACACACACACACACACACACACACACACACACACACACACACACACACACACACACACACACACACACCCAGGAGTCAGATCTTCAGAGACAAGACGTGAGATCTAAAACGAACGGAAAGCGTCGGCCTCATTAACACCGGACGGCGAGAGCGCTGGAGGCGACCGTCTGGGAATATTACAACACACTCAAGCGCGTCTGCAGCGTCCGCAGTCAACGCTTCCGAACGCCAAACAACTTTACTGATGACTCGCTGCCCCTCGACACCTGCAGAGTCTCGGCCCCTGACGCCACTGAAGGGCCGAGATGAGTGACACTTTAGCCACAGGAGTGTTTTTCTCACTCAGACCACTGGAATCACCAGAGCGACAACTATTGTGTGCCCTCATTTAAAAGGTTCACGGCGATTCTGAGCAGCCGGCCACCCTCACGTTGAGCCTCTTGCTCTACCTGCCGCCCTGAGGCGGGAGAGCACAAGCTGCTGCCTCCTCCATGTCACTCCTAGTGGATGACGTGAACTGGACAGCTGCTTATTCAGACATGCAGCAGCTGCCGAGCAACACTGGCGAAGTTAAGTCCAACGTTCTCTCTCTTTGAGCTCCGTGTTTGGTCTCCACCACCTCCTGACGGCGACGTCTTGCCCTTCAGCTGCGAAATGCTGCACGATGTGCACCTTGCTGGTCCAGTGAATCACGACGTATGTGGTAGTAACGTACGCGACCCGCTAGCTACGTAAAGCGAATAAAAGGCCGACGATGCTCGGAGGAGGAAAAAGTATTTGTGGCGCAACTCTTTACTCTTACGACATATGTCGAACGAGTTGGAGGACTTGATGGGAGTCAATTTAAAGCTCCGCACGGCCGCAGATTCAATTCTCTGTAGTGACGACGTCATTCACAACCACACAGACAGGCACGACTCGAAATGCTTAACAAACACACCTTCTCCTTTTTGGACTCAGACTAGGGAGGTGATGGGGGGGAAAAAAACAGGAAAGAAAAGACAAATGAAAGACAAATGTTATAAAGGTAAAGAGAATACAAAATAAACCTTCCTCGCGCCGTGTTAAAGGTCACACGAGGGGGCCTCCCCTTGTCCCCGTCAATCTTTTCAAGACAGAAATGAGTGAAGCAAAGATGCATTCAAGATAAAAAGAGAGACGGCGACAAATGGAAATCACGGTTAAGAGAGGACAATGAAACATCTGCCGCCACTAAAACTCTCCAAACTACTCGTGAATGAGCCTCAGAACAATGAAACTGAGCTCTGAAGAATTACTGTTTAATTGTTACATCAATATTTCATTACGCTTCCCCAGTGTTTCCATCAGGCGCCTCCGTGAACAGAGGACAAAAACCCCACAACGGCTGTCGGAGCCTGTCGTTGTCTTTTTTTAGCACTGAAAGTTAAAAATATCTCAAGTTTCTTTTGGGGGGGTTTTCGTTTCTGACTCATCTCCAGTTGTGTCGGAGAAACAGCAGGAGCCGCCTTCTGTCGCACCCAGCTGTTTCCTACCGGCATATATTTTTAAATTTTAAAAAGTTGAGAAACATCTTAACAACCTAAGGTACAGTAAGTCTTCCTGACTAACTTCATCCAGATCTTTTCTTTCCTCTGGTCTCATTTGGTCGTCCTTTGGTTTTACTGTGCATGTTGTCTGAACATTACTGATCTATAATTCAAGTTTATGTTTATGTTTTTCAAATTTTAATTTTGTAAAATTGCATTGGCACCTTAAAATACTACTTAACATAATGCAGAATTTGCTCTTCTACACTTTATATGTAGGATGAGGTTTGATATTCTACTCCTATACTACTGTACTTCATTATAGTACAAAACACAGTACAAGTACTAATTCACAAAACACAGCACACAAAACACAAAGTTCTCTGGTTAAATAAAGGTTTTTCAAAGAAAAGTGAAAAGTCCTGTCGGACCGACCTTTTTCTCCTTCTCCTTGTTGTCAATCTGAAGACGGACAGAACAGAACGGGACGGGACAGAACGAGACGGGACAGAACGAGACGGGACGGGACAGAACGAGACGGGACGGGACAGAACGGGACGGGACAATCGTTGGTGTTTTGTTCAGTCAGTTCATTCACAAGAGATCTTCAAATCTTAAATACATCCACTACAATACAATGCACAGTAGAAGTCTTCAGGCAGACGCGTATCAAACACAGACTTTATATAAAGATGAGACGATACGACAGCTCCCCACAAGTGAGGCCAAAACATCGGGATTGCCCCCTGGTGGCTGGCTGCAGTATAAACCCTCTTTAACCCATCACGCACTGACGTGCGCTCAAGCGTTCATCATGCTAATTACATTTGATTTTAATTAGTTATTTGATGAAATATAAAAAACAGGGTGGAAATGTTGTGATTGACAGCTCGAACTGCCTCGCGATTGGTCGACACCCCGACCTCTAACCTCAAGTATGATGTCATCAACCTTTATCCCGACCCCATAAAATACAGCAGCAAGTCGAATATAGATGTGTATAGAGTGCAATCTTCTGACAGTCGTTATAAAACAATCACCGGGGCTCCTCTCCGTAAATGAATGAATAAAAAACCTCCGGCTAATTCTCCGCTTTCATCGCAATCCAAACTTTTATCTGATGTCAATTTTACATTTTTTAGAGGTAATGTGCCGCGCAGACGGGAAACGAGATCAATCGTGAACACAGATATAAGATAAGTCGGATTAAATTGGCCCGCGCACATTAATAAGCATTACAACCACGAGAGGATAATTTCACATAAAAATGTCGGGGCAGAGATGAAAACATCTTTATAGTCAGATACGCACAAATTATACTGAACTATACCAATATATTAAACCCATAACTGTGTCCGAGTCTTCATCAGAACATCCTCTTTAACGTTTATTTGATCTTTTCTTCACCTCAGTTCCTCTCCGACACGCCGACGACCCCCCCCCCGCCGTCAGCTGACAAATTTAGCGGCAGCTAAATACAACAATGTCGTACACTTTCAAAATTCAATTATCCGGCAAGAGCTGATTCACCTCTCAATCGCCATGGTAACGCTGTACCCTTCAGCCTGCTATGGGGCGAGTACGTGATAACATCAAAACTGACCAATCAAATCACTGGAAAACCCACGAGTCCTCATTCCTACAGGACCCTGACAGGGACAACATAATTCACAGTGAATAGCAGCAGATATTAATTTTATATATCAGTGGAATAGGTCTGTGGCTCTGGACTTTCTGTGAGTTCGCCCTGGTTTCTTTTAACACACCAAATAAAGATGTGACCGCTTTATTTTTATGATTGGATTCCCGACAGCTGATTGATTTGATCTAATTTTTTTTTCACTGCATATCAGAATATTATGAGGAAAAATAAAAACAAAAGCCTGTGCAAATAATTCCCATGGTTATAAATGAACACTTCAGTCAGACCTGACCTACTTTTATTCTCTCTCTTCTCTGCTTTGGCAGCAAAAACAATCTTCTTCACAAGTTTCATTTAAAAAAAAAAAATCTGCATTACATATTTATAATTGTTTGTTCAGCATTAGACAAAAGCGCTAAAATACTAAAATTTAATTGAGTTCCTGTTGTTATTTCTGAAACATATTCTTAGTTCTACGTTGATGATGCTCATAATTACCTACTCGTAGCCGGAATAGCGAGGGCAAACTGATTATAAAGATTCAAAACTATAATTCAGACTCAATTGAGATGAATTTGTGCAGACAGGAGTTCTTCAGTTTCTAGCTTCCCCACAAAGACTAAGATTCAAAATTGTTCAAGTTCTCAGGAAAATGATCTCTTTTCAAAGAAGACTTTTTTTCTTTTCTTTGATTGTCCGTTTTTCTCTCTTACCTCCGATCCCTCCGAGTCTGAGCAGCCAGACTGTGGTTGAGACGAACGAAACAATGAGAAAAAGAAAGAAAGAAATGAATGAATAAAGAAAAAAGAAACAAGACATTTGACGAAATGATAGAAGAACAGAGGAAAACTCCTTCTCCCTCTTTCACCTTGGACTCCTCCGACTGGAGGCCGTGGAGATCGGCACCAAACAAAAAGACGGTTATTGCAAAAATATGAAGACGACATGAATCAAGGAAACTAAAATGACAGTGACAGATTTTTGTTTCCTGCTGGTGGTGCAGCCTTTACCCACCATGTCATCGTCCCCGTCCATGTCAGAGAAGGCCTGATGGAGACGCAGGGGCAGGTACGGAAAACAAAAACAAACTTATTATAAAAAATGTAAAATAAATATAAGAAACTTAAAAAAAGAAAGAAAAGGAAAGTAAAGCTGCTGAGGTCTCAGATCAAGACGGTGTCCAATAAAACAATTCACGAAGCGAGTCACTAATTTATGATCATTTCATCACTACTTGAACATTAAACGTGACGTCCTATGTAAATTATTGTAGATATATTTAGTCACAAACAACCTAGAAATGAAGCAGTGTGCTGCAGCGCGACACCACACCTCAGTGAACTATTCTTTATCGTCTAATGTGAAAGATTTTTTACTTTTGAAAGCGAGCGGAAGAGGCTGCAGATACAACATATATAGCCAAAAGTTTGTGGACACCCGCGAAAATACGTCTACAGTACTTGTGTGTATTTTTTGGGGAGGGGGTTGTTTTTTTCATGGTTTGGGCTCCGTCTCTTAGTTACAATAAAGGGAAATCTTAATCTTCATGCATATACTAACATTTTATGCAAAGTGGGGCTTCCAATTTTGTCCCACCAGTGTTGACCTTTAACCTTTCTTTCTAGAGAGTCAATGAAATGACCACAAAAAGATGCAAAGCGACTAGGGAAGTTATTTCTCTGTGTCTTTCTGCGTCTAACTCTTACGTTAGAAGGGTTGGGGGCATTCTGACATGTCCACACCCACTGTTTCATAATCGGTCCACGGTTTTGTCCACGAAGAAAACGCTCCGCGCAGATTCGCGGCCTCAACGTCCTTCGATATCTTTCGGATGAAGCGGAGCGCAGACTGTGAACATGACCCTAAAACCGTGACAGTCCTGTGACTGAACGGCAGCCGCTCCCCGCAGCCAGGTCCTAAAACGTCTGCGAGAAGTCAGAATAATGTATTCCTGCTGGCGGGACGTCCACACACTTTTGGCCACGTCGTGCATTTGCTTGAGCTTTTAAAAGACCGGAGGGAAAGAAAAAAAACGAGACAAATTAATCTTTTGGAATTTCTTCTTTGGATTTCATCAACTTTAAAGCTTTTCCTCTGCGGAACAGGAACAGGGTCAGTCAGGTGACCCCCATAAAACATGAGCGCTGGCGGTGGGCCAGCAGGCACAACAAGGCCCGAATGAAAAGCAGCCGCGATCTAAGTTATTACAGGTACGACTGTGTGTGTGTGTGTGTGTGACACACGTCAGCAGCACTAATCTCCCCCCGGGGGGATCTGTAACGCCCAAAATGCGCAGTCAGAGCTATGACAAAACCAATCTGGCATTAATGTTGGATTAGTGTGCGGATGTCGAATCAATGTGTCAGAGTCCGGCTGACGCCGAGGTCGTGACAGAAGAGACAAGTTGACCCACCTCCTCGTCACCCTCCTCGGGCTCCTCCTCATTCTCCAGCTTTCAGAAAGAAACAAAAGATTCTTACATCGGTTACATCAGGTAGAAAGAGGAAAACACGGAATTGGATGCTAGTTGGGAGGAAGAGGAGGAGGAGGAGGAGGAGGAGGGAAGGTTCTTAGTCAGGAGTAAATTACGCACACACACACACACACACACTACTGCGGAAAAGGAGGTTTGTCCTTTAAACGAAGAGGCTGTTTATTCAGAATATTTGTGTTCAAGGAGCAACACGGGTAAGAAGGAAGGGGGGCGAGGGCAAAAAGATAAACCTGGACGTACCCTCTCCTCCTCTGTAGTTAACTGTAGAGAGAAACACACACACACACACACACACGCACACACACACACACGCTCAACCTCACGTCTTTACTTAAAACAACAATCCAAGGCCGGATGAAATGAAAACAACACCTTCATCTTTCTTTAACGCCTGCTGCACATCCTCACACAGGTCGGAGTGTTTGTTCCACTCCTCCATAAATATATCAGCAAGGTGACCCCCATTCAAGTAAGACTGAATCCCTCGGGACCAACACAAGAGGAGAAGATGCCTCTTCTTCATATTGTATCAAATCTTAGATTTTTCTCACGTCGCGTATCAAAGGTTACTACGACTAATCACTTGCTGTCAACAGCACTTCTCACTGTTATCCAATGAGATGGCGTCTAGTTATCATCTGAGCTCATCACATCTCTCAGGTCACTGGGGTCAACTGGCCAAAAGTATTAATCAAACAAACACTCGACAGTCACGTTAATGCTCCCTCGTGTTCCCTGATATAAGAAGCAGGTTTGGATTCCTTGCGGCTCATTTAATAAAATTAATCCCGCTGCTTCTCCTCGTAGCAGCCGGACGAACCCAACATATGAAATGGATCCATCACAGTAATCGGGTCACAGCTGGAGGACGGAGAGGTGACCCATAGAGGAAGGGGGGGGGGGGGGGGGGGGGGGACATAAGGAGACATTTGAAAAACCAGAGGCAGCTGATGGGATTGCAGGAATTTTGAGAAGGAACCTCAGAGGGACAATTGTTTCCTCTTTTTGTGGGGATTTTTATTCCAAATGTAACATATTTTACTTAGTTTACTTTATACGGATGCAGAAACTGGCTGCTATCAAATGTTGTGTTTGTGCACTTTTCCATTTGAAATAAAGTTTTGTATTGTTTTTAACACTACGCTGTGTTGCCCCAATTACACATATAGATAACATCATATCATCTTTTAATGTAAAATGGACGTCTGAAAATGTACATTCAGTTAAAATCCTAAACTTTAACTTAAACTTGTGTTTGATCTGAGACGTATGTTTGTATCCCAACACTGAATGATCCATTAAGCAAATTCACGAATGAACCAGAGACAAGAAGCTCACGAGTGAAATCAGAGGCTGCAGGTTGAAACGGAAAGCTTCCGACTCTGTGGGAGACGATGAACAACCACCGTCGTGTGTTACACGTGTGTTCGTGTGTTACACATGTTTGTGTGTTACACGTGTTGTGTGTTACAAGCGTGTTTGTGTGTTACACGTGTTGTGTGTTACACGCGTGTTCGTGTGTTACACGTGTTTGTGTGTTACACGTGTTGTGTGTTACAAGCGTGTTTGTGTTACACGTGTTTGTGTTACACGCGTGTTTGTGTGTTACACGTGTTTGTGTGTTACACGTGTTGTATGTTACAAGCGTGTTTGTGTGTTACACGCGTGTTTGTGTGTTACACGTGTGTTACACGCGTGTTTGTGTGCATCTTTTAATTTTTCACTCACCAGTTTTGCTCCCATCGACTCAAACATCTTCTCCAGCAGGACCCTCATCTGCTGCACGTTGTTCATCAGCACACAGGGCTGGAGGAGGAGGTCGGGGGAGGGGGAGAGAGAGAGAGAGACGACGGGCAGAGAGAGAGAGAGAGGACGACGGGCAGAGAGAATACATAAAATGAGCGCCATGTGAAGAAAGTCATAATGAAAGGGTGAAGGTCGGGGCGAGGAAGAGAGAGAGAGAGACGACGGTGAGAGAAGCAAAACCAAGAGAAACGCCACAGAGGAAGATGTTGAAGAAAAGAGTTGACATATGAATCCGCTCTGTGGAGGATACTCACTATCTTCTCCTTCTCGCAGTAGGACGGGAAGCTCTTGGCCAGCAGGGCACAGTACTGCAGCAGCACTCTGGTGATGGTCTGCGGACACAAGAGGACAATCTGAACTCTGGCACCTGTCTGTTCCAGCGTCAACGCACTCGGATGCTCTCACCCACTGGCGACTGAGGACGAGGGGATTTCAAATTCGGCTCAATTTGCTGACTGTTGAGGAGTTCTGAGCAACTCTTAAGAGGAGTCTTCTCAGGCACCATCTCATCTGAGGAATGCCGAAACGATCATTGATCAGATGACGACATTACTCGAAGCTAAATCCACTACAGAGACCGGGCACGGGCCCGACGCTCTTGGGACGCCGAACCCTGTGGACCTGCCGATCCTCTCCTCAATCCTGAGCTCTTCTAATAAATACTTCTGCTAAAGACGTCACACTCCGTCAATTGTTCCGTTTCACGAACTAGATCCTTCGCGTCAATTCAGACAAACCGGCGAATCTGCTCGAACCGTCCTGCAGCGGTTCATACAGGTCGGCACATCGTCGGCCGAGCGCAGCGATTTGTGCTGCACGAGGAAACCAGTGCATGTTGCAAATCATCCCGCCCCCCCCCCATGAAGAAAAGTATCGGGATGTGTTTGATGAGGTTGGAAAAATGTGCTGGCATGTTGGTGACAAACGACAGTTCTCGTGCCTGTTTACGCACAAACCCCCCCCCCCCCCCCCCCGCAGGGAACTTTTAAATAAATCATCGAGTGAATTCATCGGTTGTGATGGCAACTCGGGGACGGGGAAGGAGCCCGTAGCTCCGTCGGCTCGCAGCATCCTGAGATATCCCCCCCCACCGACTTTCTGCTCCGCCAGCCAGACGGCGCCCTCCGACACTCACGCATTAAACACGCGGCCCGTCAAGCCCGCCCGCGCTGCTCGCTGGGGTTTTTTGTCCTTCTCCTGCGTCTGTCCTCTCATTTTCCTTTTCCACTTTTCCCAAAAAGGAACTTTAACTGCGCGCCGGCACAGTTAGAGAGAGAGGCGACGCTCGTACGAGAGAAGATGGAGATACAGGCTGGATGTGGACGGAACGCGGTCAAGAGGAGGAGAGGAGAAGATGGAGATGGTCACACAGGGATGAGGTGGCAGCGGAGAGAGAGGGAGAGAGAGAGAGAGAGAGAGAGAGAGAGAGAGAGAGAGAGAGAGAGAGAGAGAGAGAGAGATTAACGTGAGTGCTGTGGATGAAAACGAAAAGGGAGTCAGGGGTCGGGGGACAGAGAGGTGGACAGCTGAGAGCGATGGCTCACATTAGCCATTCCTTAGTTAATGAGGCCCGTATTGATCGAGCCGTCGCACCACAAACAACCACGCACACAAGTATATATACGTGCACACAATTCTTCTGCAGAGAAAGGTTTGTTAGATTTAATGGCTACGCCTAAAAGCAACCGCCTTCAATTACGTCCGAAGGAAAACTATGAAATCCGAGGTTCAGCTCCTGTGGACGTATACTTTTGCAAGAAGCTGAAGAAGAGCCACAGGTGTCAGCATCTCAGACGTGTCGCTGTTCCAAGAGAAAGCCGGAGGGAGAGGGAGATCCTCACCTTGGCGAAGCGCCTGTTGTAGTGGGCCACCACCGCCGGGTCGGGGCAGTCCAGCTTCTTGATGATCTCAAAGCTCTGGTTGAGCTGCGTGAAGATGTCGACCACCGAGCTGGAGAACAGCGCGTGCTCCGACGTCTGCTGGAACTGCACGGACGGAGAGAGTTCGACACCTGAGTGCAAGCAGCTGCTCGTCCATCTCGGCTTTCCGCAAAATCAGATAAAAACTCCAGACCACCCTTGTTCCTGGCCACTCATTCCGACTCACCCCTTCTCTCTTGTCCCGCTCCAGCGCTCCGTGCATGAACTCCATGGACACCTCCTCGTTCTCCGCCAGCCAGGCCAGGACGAACTGGAGGAACCAGCTGCAGTCGGGGACAGGACGGGGACAGGACGGGGACAGGACGGGGACAGGACGGGGACGGAGAAAGGATGGGGACAGGATGGGGACGGAGAAAGGATGGGGACAGGATGGGGACAGGACAGGGACAGGATGGAGACGGGACGGGGACAGGACGGGGACAGGACAGGGACAGGATGGAGACGGGACGGGGACAGGACGGGGACAGGACGGGGACAGGGACAGGATGGAGACGGGACGGGGACAGGACGGGGACGGGGACGGGGACAGGTCGATAATGTTTAATGAGAAAAATGTGCGGGACTTGTTATTTAAATTTTGTGTTGAGTTTACATGGAGTAGAACAAAAAATGGTTGTCGAGTTCGGAAGATTGCAATATCTGCAAATCCCCTTTTAAATATGTATCTGTCGTTTGAAGAATTCTTTCTGTTCATTCTTAGACGTCTTATTGAATTTCTGTTCTTTTCCTTGACGGATTTTATTCGCTGCCATCGTTTGACATGTTCAGTGTTTAATCAATCTCCTCGTAACCTTGTCTCAGAAGGTGCATAAATAACAGATGTGCTGTCAATATTACTATCATAATTCTGTCGTCCATACCTGGTGAAGAGTGACGTGTAGTGTGTGTGCGTGTGTGTGTGTGCGTGCGTGTCTTACGCTGGGTACTCGGGCACAGTGTCTGTGAAGGCGGACAGGTCCTTAACATACTCGTTGTAAAGCCACTTGACCTTGAAGTGCAGGTTCATGTAGTCGGCCGTCTTGCAGAGCTTATGCTTCTCGTGCTCTGTGAACACACACGCACACACACACGCACACACACACACACACACACACACACACACACACACACACACACACACACACACACACACACACACACACACACACACACACACACACACACACACACACACACAAGTTTGTGCTGCTAGTCTCATTGGGACAGTTGCACAGACTTCCGTTCATTGTGAAACAACCCCGATCCAAACTGTGACCCCCAACCCTAAACTCACCTCGATTCACATCCTAATCTACACCAGAACATTTGCCTTATTAGGACAAAGCTTCAACGTTCATAGTGGAAAAGAGATGCACGCACGCACGCACGCACGCACGCACGCACGCACGCACGCACGCACGCACGCACGCACGCACGCACGCACGCACGCACGCACGCACGCACGCACGCACGCACGCACGCACGCACGCACGCACGCACGCACGCACGCACGCACGCACGCACACACACACACACACACACACACACACACACACACACACACACACACACACACACACACACACACACACACACACACACACACACACACACACACACACACACACACACACACACACACACACACACACACTCTTACCAGCGTGGAAATCAACTTTGCGGATGCGAAATGTGGTGGGAGCTGAGACGGCGACAGAACGATGAGGGGGGAAAAAAAAACAACCCAAAAGGAAGTGAGAGGAAACACGGGAAGCAAAGTTAGATGAAGATAATGGCAGAGAGATGAAAAAGAACAATACTAAAACACAAAAACAATCGTCTACCGACGGAAGGAACGATTAGAGAAGTCACACACACACACACACAAGGCCTCTGCAGGTCGTGCTGCTCTATTCAAAGATCTTCTTTTTTTACTACAAATGAAAAAGAATCTAATGTCTAAACAAATTCTGGAACTACGAAGCTCAGTGTGGCACACGTGCAGAGAGCTAGACGAGCAAAAGCCGGAATATCGAGGAGCGCAGACTCAACATAAGTCACGGGAACATGGCAGGTCGTCCGGCGTGGGCACGTTGCGTCTCTCTGTGCCGCACGCCGTAACAAGTGAGTACGAGAGGAAGTCTGTCAAATCAAAGAAACGACAAACACCCGTTTCTTGCGCCGCGTGTTTTTTTCGCCGCGACTCGCTGGATATCGGCCCCGAAAAGAGGAAAGCGTATCCTCCTCTGCCGCCTGCGGCTGAAGGCCGAATTCCTTTTTTTTTTTTTTATAGACGCCTTAAATGGTCCGGGTCCGCGACTTTTGCCCTCCGACTCTCTTTAACAACGACTCTGCGATCCGACAATCGTCAACAGGGGCGTCGGCCCCCGGCAGCGCCTCCCCCCACCGTCTCACCGTTGTTCCGGCGGCAGCGATCGATTTGATCCAGAACTGAAAGAAGAGAGTTTGACGGTGAGTGAAGAAAGGGAAGAGAGTGTGAAATGTGGAGGGGGAGGACAGCGACGACCGAGCAGTTACACACACACACACACACACACACACACACACACAGTCTTACCGTCCAGGGCGTACTTCATGTCCTGGGCGAACAGCGACCACATGACCTCCGCGCTCACTTTGCCCACGTTGAGCTCCTGAGGAAACCTGGAGAGAGAGAAAGAGTCCGCTCAGGGGTCGCAGCACGACGGAACACTTTAGAAATGCATCAAGTCGTTATTATTATTGTTATTGTTCGTCGATGTGCCGGAGGAGTTGGTAGAACTCACTGGTTGATGATGGGCGTGTACGAGGTCTTGTCCTCCTCGATGATGGACACGATGAGCGTGATGAGTTTGGGCCAGAATTCCAGATTCTGAATAGTCGGGCCTTGCTCCTCCGGTTGGCCCTCGTCTTTCTTCTCCTCCTCCTCATCGTCTTCATCCTCCTCATCCTCCTCCTCCTCATCATCTCCTCCCTCTTCTCCTTCAGCCCTGTCCTTCTTCTTCTTCGTCCTTTTCTTCTGCGGCTCGGGCTGAGGGAGGAAAAGCGTCGACATCGTTATCGGTAACATGTTGCTGATTCACGTTTTCTTTCATGTATGTTGACGTCTTTTTTATTTATTGGATCTGTTTACACTTTACCTTCAGATGTTTGGTCGTAGCATCACTGTAAATTGTAATGACTGTTGATGGTAATGAGCCGAGCATGAATACTGTAGGTGTTACGGCATCGTTTCCAGGGTGACTTGTACCGCTTGTGTCACGTGTCAGGCTATATCGATTCGTTTGTGGCTGTTTGTGTATTTCTTTTGTATTGTAACCTTTGTGTTTTTGTCCAAAAATGCTGATTAGAATTAAATATATCGCTTGGAAACTCACTGGTGGGACGGCGGGCTGGAACTGACGGTTGAAGAGCTCCAGGCAGTTGTTGAAGATGTACTCGTAGGTGGAGTTCAGACAGGCCTTGACGCAGTCCCGCACCACGTTGGCAGCCCGGGGAGGACTCGGCAGCTCCAGGACCTGGACGAGGAGGGGACGAGACCGGGGACGAGACCGGGGACGAGACCAGGACCGAGACCGGGGACGAGACCAGGACAGGACCAGGACACGACCAGGACACGACCAGGACACGACCGGGGATGAGACCAGGACAGGACCGGGACAGGACCGGGACGAGACCAGGACGAGACCAGGACAGGACCGGGACAGGACCAGGACGAGACCGGGGATGAGACCAGGACAGGACCGGGACAAGGTCGGGACAGTGGGGTGGGGATAAACACGTCAGATGTCACCAAACAGAAACACACAGTCATTCATGCCGATTTTTTGGTATTTGTAACATTTTAAAATGTTGCCCGATGACTAGAGAACCATGACAACTCGAAACAGAAATCAAAAAGAAAAAAGAAAAAAAAGAACTTAAATGGTTTTCACATGAGACCAACAAGAAAAATAACCACATTGTGTAAGTGGGCCATTAAAAATCCATCACTAGAATCAAATTAGTCGAAAAAAAACTGAGGCAGAAAGTGACGTTCAGAGTCTCGCCTCATGCTTAACCCGGAGTGGAAAAACAAACACAGATTCATGAAAAAAACATGTGTGTGTGTGTGTGTGTGTGTGTGTGTGTGTGTGTGTGTGTGTGTTTTCGCTCTTTCATTTGAAAATTACTTCTGCAACACGAAAAAAAATCCAGGGTTGTGGTGGTGGAATCAGCGTCTGACGATTTCTCTCTACCTTCATTCGGAAGAACGTGATGCTGGTGAGAAGATCCACGGTCGACTTGAGGTCGCTGAGGCGAGGCTTGCTGCTGGCTGGGAAGTTGTTCTGTGGACACACACACACAGGCACACACACACAGGCAGGCACACACACACACACACACACACACACACACACACACACACACACACACACACACACACACACACACACACACACACACACACACACACACACACACACACACACACACACACACACACACACACACACACACTTAACCATCTGTTTCTTCGCACAGCAAATTTTATCTTCCTTTTTGGGACTGATGTCATTTTTTCTTCTCCATATTTCTTCTATTCTCAATCATGTCGGAGGCCGTTTGCCTTTTTTCTAAATCCTCGTCACGTCCGTCTCCCCCGAGATTTGACCAATTACAAGCAGTCAGTCGTAATGACTGCACAAAAGGGAAGAGGAACATTTCCCGGACAGACACCTGCTGTGACCCCTGAAATGACCTAAAGAGGCAGAAGCAGGAAATGACCCGAACCGACGACGGCGGACGGAAGACGACAGACATTTTCAGTTTGGGACACATCATGAGCTCGCGGTGACCTCTTGCATTCAGATTCATCATTTTTGGCTTGAAACCCGCACGTGACGCGTCGTGTACACGTGGGCGCCAGCAGCCGAAAGCGGACACTCACTCTGTACATGGAGAGGTCGATGCGCAGGGAGTTGTGCAGCTGATCCAGGAGCTTCACGAATCGATCTCTCTGTCGGGGGAAAAGAAGAAAAAAAAGACTTTGTTCAGATTCTTGAGGTTTTTTCCTTTCAGACGGAGGTGAGAGACACGTGTGTGTGTGTGTGTGTGTGTGTGTGTGTGTGTGTGTGTGTGTGTGTGTGTGTAGCCGAGCGCCGCGGAGGAAGAAAAGGAATTGGACTGAAACGGTGCAGAGGAGAGAAAAGACCTCTCTTCTCTGAGACACATGATAAAATGGAGAGAGCGTCCTTTTCTTCTGCAGAACATGAAAAATCATTTGAGCAACATGAGTGGACTTTAGGGGCGGCACGGTGGCACAGTGGTCAGCACTGTCGCCTCGCAGCAAGAAGGTTCTGGGTTCGAGTCCCGGTTCAAACCGACCGGGGCCTTTATGTGTGGAGTTTGCATGTTCTCCCCGTGTGTGCGTGAGTTCTCTCCGGGTTCTCCGGCTTCCTCCCACAGTCCAGAGACATGCAGAATGGAGTCAGGTTCATTGGAGACTCTGAATTGCGACTGCAGGCCCAATGTCAGCTGGGATTGGCTCCAGCCCCCCGGTGACCCTCAAATGGATACAGCGTTAGATAGATAGATGGATGGATGGAGTGTACTTTAGTCTGGAGAGAGGAGCACACGTTGTGACCCCTGGATGACCAGCGACTATGACCAGGCTTTTGGAGGCCATGAATGAATATGACTTTGTCGCGAACGTACGGGTGTTGGTGCCGTGCGGTGACCTTGAGTGCTGCGCCTCTGGATGAAATGCATTATTTATTATCACCACTCATAGAGCAGATTAATTTTAGAGGTGACTGCCACAGCTCATATGCGAGGGGGGGGGGGGGGGGGGGGTGCCACGTTCAGAGCCGCGACTGCCCCCGAGCTACAGCCAGTAGCCGTATCCCAGTTTCACTCATCCTCCATCTTCCTTCATATGCTTCGTGTGTTTTTTTCGCATGTCGTGCCAGTAAAGCAGCCTGAACTCGGGAGAGAGGGAGAGAGGGAGAGAAAGGGAGAGAGAGAGAGGCATCAGGAGTGGCAGCAGTCACGACGTGCCAAATGAACTGAGAGAGAGGGGGAAGAAGACAGAGATGCAAAAAGTCTCCAGGCTAAAAGAATTGAAACATTCATCTCACAGCTGGCGAGACTGGTGAATCGCCAAATGGTGCAATGGTTGTATAACAGTTCCGAAGTTTGTCTGGACGCCCGTCAGGCCTCGGTCTGTCTCTTCCACAGAAAAGAGGCTTGAGCACATTGTCGGTGTAAAACTGGAAAAAGGGTTCCCCTTTGTTTCTTTGAAATCTCTGGATGAAACAACATAAACTGGCAGTAAATCCCAATGAATAAAGTTCGAATCAAGCCCTTGGAAGAGACTTTCAACGTTTGTGTTGTTCGTGTGTGTGTGTGTGTGTGTGTCCCACTGTGGCAGGAACGGCACAAACACCTATTGATTATGTAACAGAAAAGCAGAGACACAGAAAAGTGCGTTGAGGATTTTTGAGTGGAGGGGAAAGGGAGAAATCGCAACAACCGAACGAGCTCGACTCGAACGTTACAGATTGAGGCTGGATGATGCTCAATATGTCGTTTATGTATTTTCAAAACCCACTAAAAATGACAATGGATTCATGAGACTGACAAGCCTCGTCTGTTCCAAAAGTTTCTAACTTATTGCGTAAAACAATTGAAACACATCCGTGAGTGACGCTGCTGCACTTTGCGACATCTTCCCCTTTTTACTTTACTTTAATAAACTTTAATACAAACAGCAGAACACTGAATATTTGTAAAGAAATGGTATTAAATGTGTGAATTTTTGCATTTGGCCAATACCCAATGCGTATTACTGATAACCCAGATGCCTCCTTCTCCGTTTTAGTGTTTTCCTTTCCATGGTAGACGCGGTCTGGTGAAGAGTCAACCCCCACGGTTCAATGTCTCAACAACTGCTGGATGGATGGAGGAGGACTTCTACGGATTGTAGGCAGCAAAAAGCAATGAAAAGTTCAACAAATCACTTCACATGTGGTCCCAGGGCACCAGTATGTGGTAGCCAATCCATGTAATTGACAATTATATCACAATTTTGATAAATAAATATATATATATATATATATATATATATATAAAGTTTTGACTTTGTTAGCTCCAGCATTGGGATGACCTCCACTGACATCACTGATCCCCTCACTTTCCCTCTAGTGCCACCATCATGTCAAACTTTCAAATGTATCCAATACTATCCAATTTATCAAATAAACTAAGTTTATGGCTCCAACCACTGCAGCCGTTGAAGCAGCGGACTCATGTTCATGCTGTGTGTTCGCTCTCACCTTCACCCCGGGGCTCAGTTTGACCTTCCAGTGGATTCTGTTGACTTACATATATAACCTGTCTCCCCCTTCACCCTTTAAACTAATCCCTACACCTTAATCCCTCAACTCTAATCCAAACCCCTCAACCAGCCCGTTGAACAAGTGTGACCTCAACAAGATGCCTTCACTTTTCACACACACGCACACGCACACACACACACACACACACACACACACACACACACACACACACACACACACACACACACACACACACACACACACACACACACACACAGAAATGGCCACGGAAGAGAAAAGCTCAAATGTGATGAAAGTTCTTCTTCAAAAGGACTGACATCAAAGTTTTTGCTTTATCACAGAAGTGGATCGTGGATTAAAAGATTTTACACTCGCCATCGTCAATTTTAAAACATGTCCTGCTCCGCCGCAAGAAGACCTCGGTGCGATGTCAGTTAATTAACTTTTAAAGAGAAGGACTTGCTCGTGACTGCATGAATGTACTTCATAGATGTGTATGATGAGTATGGATGGACTTGTATGGTGAGCATTGAATTTTAATAAACTCAAATCTCCGAGCTGTGACTGCGTGTAGAAGCCGAGGGGCATTGCCAAAAAAGAAACATGCTGTACATGCTCAGTAACGTTTCCCCGGGAAAATGATTTATGGTGAATAAATAAATAAATAATCCGGTGAATAATGTTTGCTCCCACCAGCAACATTCACCGATGCATCAGCTTCCTCCTAAGCAACAGGAGGGGACGTGTGAGATGCCGACACGTCTGTACAGTCGCTCCTCACACACACACACACACACACACACACACACACACACACACACGCGCACACACGCACACACACACACCTGTGCAACATAACGGGCGCTATAACTGTCGGCCAGCGACGTGATGTCAGAGATTGAATGATGGGGAGCAGAGGAGAGGAAGAACAGATCGATGTGTGTGTGTGTGTGTGTGTGTGTGTGTGTGTGTGTGTGTTCACAGGGAGACAGACGGTCGGGCAGAGGAAAGAGAGGGTGAGGAGATAGAGACGAGGGAGGAGAGGCAACGGAAGGAGGTGAAGTTTTACATTTTCTTTACCATGGCAACGAGTTCAAAAAAAAAAAACAGCTCGGGCAAATGAGGAGAGACAAACAGACGGACAGCATCATTTGTGCTGTGGCGACATGCAACAATGGTCCCCGATGTTAATCCACAGGTTCAGCGGGACGACCCTGGAATTTTTTAATTTTACTTCTTCATTGGTAAAATTATTGTATGATTTTTGAATTTAAAAAATAAAAAAATAAAAAAGACAGTGAATATTTCCTGACACTTTATTTCCAGTGCTGAATCAGACACGAGTGTAAGTTAACTTTAACACCAACAGTGGTAAATGTGGCCCGTGTCACTTTATGGCCCCAACTGAAATGTTTTCAACTGGTTATTAAGAAAGCTATTTCATCCTTGATGCCTTTTTAATGTCGTACTGTATGTAAAGCCTGGGAATTGACTTGTTGGTGAAATGCTGCTTTACAATAAACTATATTAGTGAAAATGTTCGCAGGTTGATCAGTGTATCAGAAACATATTTAGCCGCAGATCATTCATTATTTTTAGTCATTTCTTACTGTGGCTTTTTCTGGACTGTTTCACGAATTCAATATTTCGGACTCACACATGAATTACTGTCAAGTCGCTTGAGTAGAATCGTTGTTCTACTTAAATGTCGTAAAAACTGGGAAAGAGAAAAAAATGTGGCTTTAACGAAACAGTTTTTTTTCTTCTTCTGTTCCATCAAAAACGGCTAAATTCAGTAAAAAAAAAAAATCTTTTTACGGCCGACCCAGCAGAGCTGATCACCAAGATGGCGACCCCCTGAACAGAGCCACGCTGTGAGAGCGGGTCCGTCTCCGTCCCCCGGCCCATTAGGGCAGGAGCACGCTGCCCGCAGTCGCTCGTACATCAACCGGAGGCCGAGCGCAAACCCGGCTGGAGAAGCGGAGTCGACGCGGTTGGCACCAATCCTGAGTCATTAAGCCCGGCCTCTAGCTATCATTGACGCCCCCCAGCCCCCCCAACCCCCCCCCGCAGCCTGAATTTGGCCCACCGCAAAGTTCAGCGCTGTTTCCAAGAAGGTCCCACAGTGATAAGACATTTGCTTTTTGATGAGGATCATGATTAGCAGCATAACGGAGCACCGACTGCACATTCTGTCGGACGCCCTATGTGGCTCCACGGTTTACGGACCGTGGGTTCTCTCCAGGTTCTCCAGCTTCCTCCCACAGTCCAGAGACATGCAGAATGGAGTCAGGTTCATTGGAGACTCTGAAGTGACCGTAGGTGTGAATGTGAGAGTGAATGGTTGTCTGTCTCTGTATGTGGCCCTGTGATAGGCTGGCGACCTGTCCAGGGTGAACCCCGCCTCTCGCCCAATGTCAGCTGGGATTGGCTCCAGCCCCCCGCGATCCTTGAATGGATAAAGCGGTAGACGATGGATGGATGGATGAAAATAACATTGTCTGAGGAACGTTTGAGTAAAAATAAGCCTGAAAGTAGAAGTCGAATTCACTGAAATCTTTGTCTGCCAGCTCCAATCTCAAAATGTCCTCGTTATTTCAAGGGTTTTATGTCTCACATGTTCCACACACACACAAAAAAAAAAGACAAGACAAGGGAATCGCGTCATCCACCGAGAACAGAGCCGCTCCGCCAGAGGAAGTCGAACGTCGGCTGTCATTGTTTCAACGTGTCATTGTGGAGCAGCCGTTGTTCGTACCGGGGGGGGGGTAATTTTTTAAGGCTGGTGACATGCTGTCTTTGAACGTGTCGTTCCTCAGGCGTCATCAGAATTAAATTGGTGCACAGAGCTGCGTCTGAGGAATCCGTTGTTACCGACTCGGCTCCGCTCGCCTGACGTTTAGCTCTGCCAAGATTTGGCACAACGCAAACTCCACAACAGAAGCTGTGCAGCGGCACTGTCGTCAAGGCGCAAGCAAAGAGAAGCTACAGCGATGGATAAAGATATATATATATATATATATATATATATATATATATTTATATATAACTATATTATAGATGTGGCAGTGGTCAGTTTGCAGTCCACACAATAATTTAGGTAAAAATCCATCGTTTGATTTAGTGAATTTTCCGCACGATAAGATAACATCGTCCAAGTCAATGCGAAGACGTGAGGAGACGCGAATGAACTAATCAAATCATCTGTTTCCTGTCCACTGTGATAAACAGTAGCCGTCTGTTTTCACACTGATGTTGTTTGAGTTGTGTATTTTCAAGTCCAGTCACCTGCTTCCCTGCCGTAAAAAGCGCAGACCTACGTCTGCACGGGATCTAGTTCTGGCTGCGCATCACCGCGGGACGTTGTACCCGCTTCCAACTGAAACTCTCCTGTTGTTCCTCCGGTCTCACTTACCCCGAAGTTGGAGGCTGCGAATCTGGCCGGAGCGGAGACGTTGGTGGAGGCGGTGGGGTGGGCGTAGAAGGCGTTGATGTTGGCCAGCAGGGTGCTCATCACCGCCGGCACCCCCGACAGCATGTACTTGGAGGACAGGCAGGAGAAATGGCTGCGGAGCAACGGAGGGGAAGAAGAAGAAGAAGAAGGAGGAGGAGGAGGAGGAGGTTTAGAGAGGAGAAGTAAAACAGAAGCGGCCGAGCAGGTTTGGGAAAGACGGCGATTGGAAGTTTGGAAGATGTTATAGAGTGTTGGGATGGAGGAGACAGGTGGAGGAGGAAGAGGAAGACATGAAGATAGTTCAGAGGAAGGAAGGAGGATGAGAAGGAGAAGGTAGTGGAAGCAGGATTGGATGGATGGAGGGAAGATGGCCGGACGTAATTGGAGACGAGCGACAGAGGAAAGAGGAAGGGGCGGAGGAAATAAACTGAGGCGGAGAGGGATTGCCATTCGTCCTGAGTCAATACAACAAACAATATCAGAATATTGCACAAATATTGCCCTCCATGTCTGATAGGGCCCAGTGGGAGATGCCATCAAGTTGCATTGTGGGAAGTGTAGGATTGGGCATAATCTGAGAATGACTCATACACTGGAGAGTCAGAATAAATTCATGATTTAAATTCTTTCCTCTTTCAAAAGATATTTTCATCGCCTTGTCCCACAACTTAAAACGAGTCTTCTTAACAATTTCTTTTGTATACTTACTTTTATACTAGTGTTAATTAAGTTACCTAAAGAAGGAACATTCTTTTTATAACTACTATGAGAGTATAGGCTACTAGAAACCTGACAGGCTACATAAAACTACTGAAGAAGCCAAATGTGACCGAGGTCCAGCAAAGCTTTCAGGGAGAAGAGAGAGTTCAATATAAAGGCCGCGGTGCGTTGCATTTTCATTTGGCTGTGATCGTCTCATTTCCTTATTGATTTGCTCATATCCATATTTCCACTTGGATGGAGCCAGGGGCCATTTTTCTGCGAACGGCTTTAATCTACTCAACGTTTCCCTGCGCTGATGATGATCGTGCTCCTTCTTCCGACGCACAAAAACAAACACGCGGAGCTCGTGTGTCCCACGAGGTCGAATTACAACATTATAATAATGCAATTAAAGCAGTGTGTGTCAGTGTGAGTGAGTCTTCTCACTAATATTTTCTCTCCACCTGCCGATGCACTGATCCAATCAAACATCTTGGAAATCTCCAAAGTGACAGGTCATCTTTTCTCATTAGACGAGATAAACTCATTTGCATTCTGTTTATAGTTCATGACAACCCTGCACGCACACGCACACACACACACACACACACACACACACACACACACACACACACACACACACACACACACACACACACACTAATTTAAAGCATTTCCTGATTGGATTTGGCTGATGTCATCACAGGTTGAACGAGCCTCCATGAGTCTACACACACGCACACATGTGTGTGTGTGTGTGTGTGTGTGTGTGTGTGTGTGTGTGTACAGTTCACATCCATCGACTCACGTCATGGCCTGGTATATGGACTCGATGCCGTAGCGCATGGCGAACTCGTCCACGATGTCCTGTTGCACCTCGTCGAAGTAGACCTTCCAGGCGTCGTCGCCCTGGGCAACCGGGATCTTCACCACGCCGCCTCCCTCCACGTCCGTGGAGAAGTGGAACATGTTCTGCGCGTAGAACAGGTTGAATGTGTCAGAGAAAAAGGTAAATATGTTTTTCCCCACAAACATCCAATGTATCACTTCAGCTAAATACAATTTGTGACGTTCATGACACGAGACAACATTGACTTTTTCCTGCGAATTGAGAAATGACCTGAAAACTACTTTGATGTTAACAATTCAAAGAATTTGTCTGTTCATGTTTTCAGCCCAAACATCAGAAACTATATTGTCAAAAGTGAAAAAAGGCTTGAAAAAACCCCTTCTTTTTTTTTTTAAATAACAAAAATGTCTGTTCATCTCCTGTCGTTCTCTTCATCGAATCGATAGTTTGGATGAAATGAACTCATTAATTAGTCAACTGTATCCTCGGGAAGTTGACAGTCAACTTTCATCATCAGCAATTTTGATCACAAATTCTGTATCGAGCATCAACAGGGTCGGATTTCTGAAACTCGAGGATTCAAAATACTGTGGCTCTTAGCTTCTACGGTTCTTCTGTGTGTGTGTGTGTGTGTGTGTGTGTGTGTCTGTGCGTTACCTCATGGAGGCACGTGTACTGTACGTGGTAAGGTGCCACCTTTTCCTCTCCCTCGATCTCCACGCTGATCTGAAGACGAATGGCACCGGACACCGCCGACTTGTCGGTTCTCTTCTCTGAAAGTGGAGACACACACACACACACACACACACACACACACACACACACACACACACACACACACACACACACACACACACACACACACACACACACACACACACACACACACACACACACACACACACACACACACACAAATGACCGTGATGCAGCGCTCACATAAAACCGTTCCCGGCGGTTCCCGACCGGCCTCACGTACCCAGGTTGTACCAGACGTCCATCTCGCCGCTCAGCGTTCGCACCTCGATGATGCTCTGGCCCAGGAAGTCGTCGGACTCCCTCTTCAGACGCTGCTTCACGCGCGACTTGATGTCGTCGTCCTCGTCCCAGACGCGCAGCTTGACGCGGTCCGACGAGTTGTGGCACTCGCTGCGGTGACAGGGAGGGGCGGGGGACAGGGGGCGGGGGACAGGGGGACGGGGACAGGGGGACGGGGACAGGGGGACAGGGAGGGACGGGGACAGGGGCACAGGGAGGGACGGGGGACAGGGACGGGGGGTCAGTGCGTTGATTTGTGCCCCGTGAAGTCAAGGTGAGTGATTCTTTGGAAAAAATGCCACTTACAAGCTGAACTTCTCCTCCCACACCGGGTTCAGGTTTCCGTAGATGGTCTTCGTTCTCTTCTTGGTTTTGCCAACTTGGATGGTGACGTACGGGTCACTGGAGCCCGTCCTGTCCTTGGCCTGGAGACCCTGTGCACTCACGACTGATCACACACACACACACACACACACACACACACACACATGACTACTATGAGATGACTATGTAAATTACATAAGAACAACAAACACCTACTCTCTCCCTTTATCTTTCTGTTTCTCATTCACACACACACACACGCACACGCATGAAAGCACGAGACATCACCCACACAGTCACGCAAAAGCCTCGTAACACAAATGCTCCAGAATCACTGTGTTTCTCACCAAATGACCTATAAGACCTCTTGTCACCAGATGTTTTACCTGTAGTCAGAAAGATCCTTTCAACAGAGTGAAGTCGGGGTCAAAAGCCGGTTCATCGCGCTTGCGGATGATTACTGTAAATGCGGACTTGCATATTATTTGTTTGCAAAGATAGTGAAGCAGCGAAGGGGAACAAGGAAATCAGAAAACGCCTGGAGGACATTTCCCTGACAACAGGTTGTTCTGCTGAAGGATGACTTCACACCCCCCCCCCCCCCGCCGCGCTGCTGCTTCAATCCAGGTGAGAAGGGGAAAGCGAAGGAGCGATCCGCAGCAGATACCGATGATGACTGTACTGTTCCGTGACTATTTATAGCCGCACATCTGCAGCCTGAGGACAGAGACGCTGAGCAACACGTTGCGCGCGTTATCGCAAAAGAACCTGTGGGAAACAGGTGACGGACTGGAGTTGAACACGACGTGTCACGTTCGATGCAGTTCATAAAACACACGACACGCGCATGATTCCTCAAATTCGGAGGGATGTGAGGGAAACTGCGACCTGCAGCCATTGGACAGTCATAGCTGTTAATCACACGCAATACATATTTCATTTTGTTTTTGACAACTGCCACCATTTCACTTATTCAATTTTGAATTCTCTGCAAACGCACAAAGGCAACACCACGCCGGCCCCTGTAACAACTCTTGCTATTGGTTTATTCAGCGTCTGTGGCCGTCGCATCTCACCAGTGCTACAAAGAGTTTTGAATATCCATTACGCGAGATGTTTTCAAAGCGCTCTCGGCGCGGCGTCTCCTGTCAAAGTCCGTTGTCGTCCGCCGTCGGGTTCAATTGTCCTTCCTGACAAAGGTGCCGGCTGAACGCCTGTGTGCCTGTGTCGTCCCCTTTAACGCGGATCATCGCCGGTGATCCGGGCGACAAGGTGTGATGGCTGCCATGGCAACGCTGCTGCGGCTGCCGCCGCCGCCACTATATGGTGCGATGTGTCTGGTCGCCGTGGTAACAGTGGCGGTTGTGATGCGAGGATGATGTCTGGCGAAGGGACGGTCGGGAAACGCACAACGTCTGTTTCGATTGGAGACGCTTGTACAGAGAAACACTTTAAAGTTTCTCCACGGTTCAGAAGGGGTTGGGGGATAAGAGGAAAAAACTCTCATGGGATGAGTTCAACTTCTTTCTGTATTTATCTGGGGACAATGGACTTGACCACTACACCATCATGTAACAAAACAGTTTTTGTAACTTTCTGCCATTGCCATACAATTTTAAAATGCGCCTGATGGTTTGTCCATAACCTATCAACTGACTTCTGAATAATTATTGATTTTCTTTTTTGGAAAACAGTCTCGGAAAACAATTCCTACGAATCTTACTGAAACCACGACCACGGGACCTGATGTGTTTAACTCATTGAACCAACTACTCCACGCTTACAAATGAACGCGTCGGCAAAGAGGTCGAAGGAGACTTTTGAGTTCGCTCCACAGACCGACAAAAGTTGGCATGACGAGAGATTAGGAGACGTGATCACAGCCGAATGGTTAACATAGGCCTACAAAACTCGACGGCAACCCAACATTTTCCATCTCGGAGTTCTAAATTCGCCGGACGTACCGTTGATGGTGATCTTGGCCGACCACTTGGAGGTGCCGTCCAGCACGCTCTGCTTGATGCTCTTCATGTACTGCGCGTGGATCATCTTGGACATGTCGAAGACCCGGCGGATCTCCTCGAAGATCTCCGGCTTGTTCCTCTCGCGGATCTTCATCCGGTCCTTCATGGCCATGATGATGTGCTGCGTGCGGTCCTCCGCCCCGGTCTTGGAGCTCTTCTCGGCCGCTCCTGAGGACGACGAGGTGGGAGCGAAGAGAAAATCAGAACTATATAACAGCAAAGTACAGTACCAGTCAGAAGTTCGGAGGCGCTTTCTCATTCACTTGAATGGGAAAGCGTGTCCAAACTTTTGACTGGTACTGTACGTCAAGTACATCATTTTGCATTTGTCACATTTATCCTATTTGATTTGGTGCAATCCTTCTCCGGTTTTTCATAACTTTGATGTCTTTCGCCAAACCTTTCCTCGAGGGACACCTCCTTCTTCATCAAACCAATGTGAGCGCTCCCTGCACTATGAGAAATGTCAGACGCATCATCCTCCTCTTCCAGATGTCCCCAGAGGAAATTGTTCAATGCGCAAAACAAGTGGACACGGCTCCTAAGGCCGTGACCGCTGCAGCGGCAGCAGCAGCAGCAAAGAACGTGGCTCGGTGTCATTCGTGGGATTCGGTTCTCGGGCATCTGAGGCGAGTCCACTCACTCTGCAGGCAGTCGGCGTTCAGCAGCTCTTGGCATTTCTCGTGCACTTTGACCCCGCACTCGGCACAGCGCATGCCCTGCCGGGCGATGCCCCACAGCAGGCCCTCGCACTCGTAGCAGTAGGTGGGCGCGGTGGCCGTCCACACCTCAAAGTTGTGCGGCGTGGTGCAGGAGATGGGGTAGATCAGCGCCTGCAGGGTCTTTTTGTACGCATGGTTTTTCTGTCGGAGGAGGGATGAGATGAAGGAGAGGTTTGTGGGAGGAACGGACTGGTACATATATACAGTGCATATACGTATAAGGCACGGGGATTTTTCGTCTAACGCATGCGGATACGGTGAAGGAATAATTGTCTGCAGTGTCGAAATGCAGTTGACTGGCGTTGGACATAGTTAATTCAAAAGGACATCCATTGAAATTATGGAAAGATGTGATTTTTTATTGTTTTTATCGGTCTCGGCTTCGCCCCCGACGGAAGTCAATTCCGCCTTTCGTCCTGTGTGGGAGGAGCAGCGGAGGAGGATGAGAGGACACCTGATTTCAATGGAGGGCATGTGAGTCACTATCATCATCATCATTCTCATCCCTCGTATTCTAGCAGCTACAGTGGTACGGTTGTGTTACTTTTAATGTCACGTCCAGTGAAAGCCGCATTACGTCTTGTTCCGACTACTCTACGTTTTTTATTAATCCGACTACTCTGTCGTTTCAGTCGCTTGACCTTGTTTTCCTGCCCCTGTGCTTCGACCTGGTTTTTATTACCTCTGATCTACCTCCTTGTTATTGTGAAGCATGTGACTTTATAGGTAATGAGGCAAAAGAAGTTTGACTTTGTTTACACAATTTTAAAAGTTACTATTGCTCTGCTTCACAGGATTATCAGTTTGGTATTTATGTGCCAGGGGGAAAAATATTGCACATCTCCCCACATATGCTACTTTCATCCGTCAGCATAGTCTTAAAATGGAACAGCTAACACTGAACATACACAGTGTGTATAGAGTACATCTTAATATTTTCCGGTATTCTGAAGGTGCAACACCCATGTGTGAATCTGTTAGGCTCAGTCACAAAGAAACATACTCTGGATATGTCTTTGTCATCGATGCCAACCTTAGGGCAAAGACCGACGTCTACAGTACATACACCAAACTGAAATATGAATACAAATTAAATATTAAATGTATTCACCTGAAATATTAAATGTATTAAAACTAGATTTTGACAAAGAAGTTGCCTTGATTCCACTCACAACACTGAGTAAATAAGGTGGGCAAAAAAAATATACAGTAAAGAAAAGTTAAATAACCTCCAGGTCTGAATCGTAATGATGCTGTACATCTTTGAATCTTTTCAACTCGGCAGCCGCTCTGTTTTTTTCCCCGGCAATATTTTTTCCTGCCGCGTTCGGTGACCCGCCGCCACCGCTTGAATAATAAATGTTTCAGCGAACATAATGTGACCGCCGTCATGACTTGACACAGCGGGGAGAAGGAGAGGCACGACACAAACAAAGCAATAAACCCCCAACATGAACTCTCATCCGGTCTGGAAAAGGTCTCGCTGTTACTGGCTTCATTAAAACCAGGAAGCTGACTCGGCAAAAATTTGGAACCTGCAATACGTTGGAACGGACATTATTAAAAAAATAAAATACGACTGCAGTGTAATGACAATGACGGGGGGGCTTGGCAAGAAACGTGAAAAGGTGTGTGTGTGTGTGTGTGTGTGTGTGTGTGTGTGCGCCATATGCATTTGGCCACTCACAAGCTCTTCATCTTTCAGGGACGTCCGTGTGGCCAGTGTGTGGGCGAGTCCAGCTTTCCTGGACTGTATCATAGTCTGGAGAGCAGAGAAAGAAAAACGATCAGAAAAAAGGAAAGCATCAGACATTCAAACAGCCCCGAAGAAGACGGTAATAAAAATGGGGGAAATCAAATGGTGTGTGTGTTTCAAAAACTTACCAAGTAACACGTCTAAAACAATCAACTATTAAAACTTTATATCGTACATGTTTAATCTGTACAAAAATGTAAGTGTAAAAACACCAATTTCCCATTTTCCCACCAACAAAGAAGATATGACAAACTGAACTATGAGCCAAGCTAGCTGTTTCCCCCCGTTTTCAGTCTTTGTGCTAAGCTAAGCTAAGCTAACCAGATGCTAGCGTAGCCTCATGAGAGCGGTTCCAATTCTCCACCAGAAACCAAGTAAGCACATGTTACCTTTAGACAGAGCTAGGCTAGCTGTCCCCCCCCCCCCCCCCCGCTTCCAGTCTTTGTGCTAAGCTAAGCTAACCAGATGCTAGCGTAGCCTCACGAAAGCGGTTTGAATTCTCCACCAGAAAGCAAGGAAGCATCTCCCTCTCTCAAAAGGTTGAACTATTCCTTTTAGTACTGTCTTTATTGGAGCTTTCTTTAAATATAGATTCTTATAACACGTCATGTCGTGCTCTATTGTGCAATGTGTAAAATCGGAGTGTGGACGTGCCGTGGCACAAACAACAACCCGAAGTTCAAATGCAGTTTTTTCCTCCTCCGACAGGCAGCGGCACTTTAAAAGTTGCGATACACCTGAGAAACGTCCTTGAAACAGACGCGCAGCTTCATTTTTTCCATCTCGGGGACGCATACTGTCAGTCGTCATGAAGTTAAGCCGATTACTGGCATTTATCTGCTGCAGGATTCTGATTCATCAGCTTACTACATACAATATCTTTTGATTTCGAACAAACTGTATTTTAATGAGAAGTAAAGTGGCATTTTAGAAAACCGCATGCTACATTTAGTCTTGCCCCGTTTAGTTTAGTTTAGTTTGCATTAAAGAGGCAGAACTGCCATCACACAGAACTAGAAAAATCCATAGTAGTCCCTGGTCATGAACAGGGCCGGATCATGGTCCCGCGAGGCCCCAGGGGACACATGTCTTTCCGAGGCCCCCGCAATGGAACCACAATTCAGATCGACAAAGCAAGCGGTGGCTCCTAAGGGCCCTGGCGTAAAAACTTCCTTCGCAAGTCTTTGGCCAATCACAGCGCGTGGAGGTCCCCTGGCAGTCTGAGGCGCCGGGGCAGCGGCCCCACTGGCCCCGGTCCATAATCCAGCCTTGGTCACAAAGTGTGACTATTGCAATGAACATACACCTACACCCGCCGCTACTCGGTCTGCTACTGAGCCAGGTTTCCATCTCAAGCTCCGGCTCACAGGAGAATAAAAAAAATCATTCACCATGAAAGTTTAATTGGACTATGATGTCACATTGATCCGGGGCCATTTTGGCAGAGAACAGGCCGTGTTCGTAGAGGGTGAAGTCAGAGGGACAGTTTCTGAAACCTGCAAATCATCGCTGAACCCCGTTACACATGAAGCGCTCAAATTACCGGCATCAGAAATGACTCATTCCCAGCTGTGTGGACAGTCATCCTGACACCAACATGTTCCATATTTTAAGATTTAAGTTTGTGTTGATTTGTTTTGATCGAGGGGGATTTGATTTCTGACTGAACTACGCCAAATTAAAAACGTATTAAAGAGCACATTTGGTACATTTGACGTGCGTAAAGCTCGCTAATCTTTTTTTTATTTTCATATGCTGCAGAGTCTTTTAGAGCGCCGGACGTCTTCTTTTCATCCGATCCGACAGTTTCAGGACCACAGAAGAGGACGATCCCATCGCCCCACAGGAGGAGACATCACGGTACACGGCAGCTGGAAGGGGCTCAGCGGGGGGGGGGGGGGTCTTTTCTTGTTTTACAAAGTATTATCCACAATCGACGCTGGAAAATATTGATTGTGATGCAAGCGTGGGCTGTGACGCCACGCTCCACCAAGTTCTGGAGTCCTACACGTGTGGCAGCTTGAGTCATGCGCGATGTGGAAGAAAAAAATCTCATACGGGGAAATGTAATCAGTGTTGTATAAAAAAATGATACGCTGGCCACAAAAGTGCTGACCAACCTCTCTGTGTGTAACCACAAGAATAAGTCAGGAAAAAAAAAAATAGAAAACCAACAATCCGACATAATATAAATAAATAAAACCGAATACATAAAAACCTTGAATATTTAATGATGTTCCAACGTCCGCGCGCATTTTCATTTCTAGCTCTGTGATGACTTTTCATCCTCGCAAGTTATGTGAGCGGAAAAACCCCTCCGTCATGTCAACGCTCATTGTTTCTATGTAGATTTTAACAGATAGATTTGTCACACCTCTGACGTTTCTATTCTATTTCTTCTCCTTTGGGCCGATGTCGCCCGAGAGACGTCCGTCTCATCTGCGGAGCTGTGTGTCTGTCTATCTCTGTTCTCCTTTCTCTTCACGATTCGTGTAAGCTGATACACTCAACTTAATCAACTCAGACGAGAGCCTTCATATCTCTCCGACCCCTCCCGGGCGCATTTTTTTCCCACCCGGACGTCTTGCCGTTGAAAGTGACCTTCACTTCTGGAGGGATCCTCTCCAAATCAAAGTTCCTTTTAATCAGATGAGTCGAGTGTCTCAGATCTCGGCCACTGAATATTCACGGCTCTAACCAGCTCGGTCTGTGGACGTTTTCGCCTCAGCCTCACTCCCCAGAGTACTTCAAAGTATAGATGCGAGACTGAATCACATTTTGCCATAACATGGCAGGTGTGAAATAGATGGAGCTGTTGACTTACTGAATCACAGCAAGACGAGCCTGTTAATTACAGGACGAGTAGCTAAAAACACCAATCACAGAAAAAAGCCTTCTCCCCGAGGCAAAGCTGAAAGCCTTCTCCCTAAGGGGAATTGATTCTTCTTGTGTTTGTCGCAGCCGTTTGAAATACAGGTGGACAATCGCAGATGATGGCGACTGAGTGTGCGATTGTATGTATGCCCGTACCAAATTTCACATGAAAAATGAACACAATGAAGCCTTCGCACCGAGCGGATCGAAGTGCTTTGCTACAACCGGGACCATTAGAGGATTGGAAACACAAAGCTCGTCAAACAAACAGCAGCTGAAAACCTCTCTCCTCTGAAATACTCACCATCGCCTGAAGGCCGACGACGAGTGCGAGGGGAAAGAGAGAACGAGAAGAAAGAGACGGTTAGAGACAAAACACACAGGTTCCCCCTTTCAAAGCATCAACAGCTTTCACCTTGAGTCCAACCATTTGGCAAATGCAAACAAATTATGACACTGGTCATGATACAGGTGCTGTATCCTGTGTGTAACCTTCGAGTAAGTCTTAAAGGATCAAACATCTACAGTAAGACAGGGTTTTACAGTTCGTTTGCTTTATTTTTTGACAGGCCGCTTAATGCGATGATATAAACATTTCAAGTTAATAAGAGAAAGTTTTAAGTAGATTTTGGTTGGATTTTCTCCGATTACTTAGTCCAATCTGCGTACAGGTTTTGTTGTAATTTGTGTTTGTATTCCGTAAAAATATCATTAATTCATCAAGTAACCTGACAGTAAATATGTCTGAAGTGGTGAATAGTTATTAATGTTTATTTATTTTTCGTATTTTTCAGTAAATATTGTCTTGAGATAATATAAATCATGCTCATATCACTGGAGGGAGACTTCATTTGTCACTTGTTGATATGTCAGATCAAACTAATGATCCTTAATAAAGAGTTTTAGGAAGTTGACAGTGTCACAATGCCAAAAACATTAAACAGAATAAATGCTGTTTATTTCTGTGAAGGTCAAGATTAAAACATCAGGGGGCAGATTTTGAGGAACATGTACTCACCAGTTCACTAACAAGGGGAATGGGCCTCCTCTTCCGGAGGTCTGGCATGCTGTCAATGCCAAACGGTGCGTTTCCCCTACACACACACACACACACACACACACACACACACACACACACACACACACACACACACACACACACACACACACACACACACACACACACACACACACACACACACACACACACACACACACACACACACACACACACACACACACACACACACACACACACACACACACACACACACACACACACACACACACACACCAAAATGATCTGATGATTAGATTAAAATAAATAAACTCCAAGCCCCAACACTGCACATATGATCTCTTCACACACAGACACACCAAAAAAAGTTTACTGACCCTGGCTTGGCCCACGGGTGCTTGCTGGGGTCACCATCCTGATCTCGGCTCTGAAATAGGATGTCAAAGGTCAGAGGCATTTAGCCATTTGAAGGCTGACAGCCAATATTGGTTTCATGACACTTGAGCATGCACACACGGAGAAACACTGGGACGGGACTGGGTTGGTTGAGTTTCAGCACTGCATGCCAAAGACAGCATTTCAATCAATTATATTGTCCTCATATATGAGCGTCATAAATCTGGTTTCACCTTGTAAAGTAAACACCTTCCATGCCACACACACTCCAAACAGAGCAGGTATTGACTTGTGCTTCCTAACAGTGTATTTTTTGTCTGACAGCTAGTAAAGTAAACACCACATTGACGGCCGCACAACATACGGACACACAGACTCGACATCAATAGTCATTTTCATCAATGCTGTGTCCTAATCAATACTGACCTTTTCCTGTAAGGTACTTTTCATATTTATGACTGAAACAACAACTGTTCTTATTAGGGCACAGATGCCTCGAGGTTGACACCTCATAAATACAAAAGCTCTTTCATCAGCTGTGAAATGTAAGACGGTATTTTCAGGATTATTTCTTTACAGGAAACAATATTAAGACAGTAGAAAGGAAAAATCTAATAAAGAGAAACACTGACAAGAGGAAATGTTCAAAGAATAAGCAGAATATTGTATAGTAGGTACAACTTGGAAGAGATAATGTTAACGGAAGTAAACCACAATAGAGGTAACCTGATCTCCATCTTGACTTCCATCTGCAAAACAGTGAAAGAAGACAAAAACAAAAAAATGAGAACAGTCATGGACAAGTTTGACTCATCATGAGAAATAACATGACACACCCTGGATTATTCATTTTGCTATAAATGCTCGGCTAATGTTAAAAGCAGCGGCGCCTCATGTGCTCTCAGATGGATGGGGTCTGAGGTCATAAATGTTTCATTAACATGTATAATTTATCTTGAAAATGACTCTTAATATTTCCCTTGTCCTTCCTCTTAAATGTCAGGCTCGCTTTCCACAGAGATAATTCATGTATTTCTAATTCAGCAAATGGTTACTGCAGGAGCCTGAGAATGGAGAAAGGGACTCGTGAGTGGCAGGTGATGCATTACTCTCAAGGGGCTATAAAATTAGAGTATCAGCAGATACCATTTGGAACGGTAAATACTCAAGAGACCCTTCGGAATGGGGGCTTATTCTTAACCGCTAGGTGAAAGTACTCAAAGAGACTACCAGTGGCAATCTTTTTAGCAGTGATACACATCGCACTGCAACTGTGACAGATCAAAGAGTTTCAACAGCAGTGAGAGGTTTGGGTGCCACAAACGTTAGATGGAAAAGGAATGAGATAATATGTTTAGTTTCCACGTAGAATCGTACAAGAACTTGAAGAGACACTTTAATTCATTCAAATATGAAAATCTGACAAAAATAAAGATGCACTATAAATGTATCTCTGTTTTTATCATTGACTCAAAATTAAGGAATGACTTTTTAAATGAAAGACAAAACGCATTTCATGAAACAAAAGATGATTTCAACATACAATCCAGTTGAGACTACCTGGTTCAAAGTCATCCTGAGAGAAGGTGGACATGGTCATACTGGTCAGGTTGCGTCTGGTCTCTCTTTTCTCCCGCAGAATTTGCTGGAAGCTCCTCAGGCACTTTAGCCTGCGTTCATCCATTTGGCTTATGTCCACAGGTGGCTCTGCTGCATCGCCCTCTGGGGCCACAGCAGTGTCCGTCGCTAACTGATGATTGGCAGGTTGCACCTCAGTTTCTCCCTGCTCCTTCTGTGCTGCAGGTTCATCAGCCAACAGAGAGACCGAGAGGGATTCTGCAGTGGTGCATTGTGAAATCTGAGCCTTACCACTCAGATCTGCAGGACAGTCTGCTAGACCTTCTGCAGGACCTTCAGCAGGTTGTTGTGTAAGGCCACCAGGTGGAGGCAGTGCTGCAATGCTATTAGGAAATGGATCAGTGACTGTCAGCTCATCCAGGCACGGGGGGATCTTATCTGAATAAGGAGGATGTTTTGAGGTGTCAAAAGTCTCCAAGTTAAGGTTGGTTTCCTCCATAATAGGCTCCACAGACAAATGATGCGAATTGTCTAGAGTATTGTTTTTGCTCAATTGCTCAACAGCATTACTATCAGCCACATGCCCTTTTGGAGTTATGCCAGACGTTTGTTCAAATTGCGCCTCATGGCATAAAGGTTTTGAAGGCAACTCAGCTGTAGGTAAGTCAGAAGGCATTGACATTTCAAAGTCTGCTTCCTCTTGGGATCCAGGTACATCAATTTTGCGCAATGCACCCCGTAAAGCAGAGCTAAAATCAAGTACAGCTCGACCTATGCGCTTGACGTTGAAACCACCAGCTTGGACGTCTGCACTGCCATGGGGAGGGAGCCAGTTTTCCAAACTTTGGTTACTGGCCACAGGCTCTTGAATGAATGGCCTATCCACACCCCCCGCAGTGGCACATAGGTATGCCTCAGTCCATCTCACTTCTGAAGAATCTTCATAGGGTAAATAGGTTTCCTGATAGCTATCAACTTGACAATCTGTTGTGTAGCTCAGGTCATTTGATGGCTGATAGTCAAACTCCTCTGCTTCTCCATCATGCCCATCAACTGAATGGTAACCAGAACTCTGAGGGTAGGAAAAATCTGCAGCACACTCATATCCTAAAGTGGGGTTTTCAACGTTAGTATCTGTTGGAACGTGACTCCCTGACTGTGTTCGAGACCTTCTCCTCCGTGACTGCCACTCCTCCCTGCTAGAAGTACTGGCAGGTGAGTTGTAATGTTTAACAGAGCGAACAGAGAGATGTTCTGAGCTTCCTGTGGAGCATTTCCCTGATGTACCATATCCTCCTGCAACACTGTAGTGATCCCAGCCACCAGCTCCCTCACAACATGGAGGGTTCTCATCTTCATGCACCTGCAGACGTCTGTCCCTGTGGTAAGCAGTTTCCCTATGCCACTGAGATTCCCCAGTGGCACTGTGTGGTGGTCCAGTGTTAGTCCAATGTCCCTCCCTGTCATCTGGTCTCTGCTCTTTTCTCCCATGACTAGACAATGGTCTATCTAGGTCTGACTCAGACTTTGAGCTATGACCAGAGGACAAAGAGCTGGTACTTGGACAGTCATGGCCATCCTGCCTGTCAAGGTAGCCAAAGCTGAGCTTTCTTGCTATAGCACCTACTGGAATATCTGAGCTGTGGTCAGAATTATCATCAGGTTCCTCTAGTTCCTGTTGATCCACAGATTCAGCGATTGGGGAAACAGACGCCTCTTCAGCCCTTTGTAGAAATAATTCTCCATGGATGCTATGCCGCTCATGGCAGACTTGGGGAAAATGATTTAAATCAGACTTTGGTATTGCTCTCCCTAAACTCCCATAAGCACTAGCGGGCCTTCTGCGAGGGGATGATCCATCCTTGGACCCTACACCTGACCAGGTGCCTGCATGTTCCCCTGAACTAGCCTTGCTAGAACGAATGCCCTCAATCTCCAGCAATACAGCATCTACACAGGATGATACTTCCTCAACTGACCCTCGAACAGAGGTCAGGTAATCCCTGAGGTCAGAGATTTCCTCCTGGATCTTGTTGATCCCCCTCAGCTCTTTAAGAATGTGCTCAATGACAGCACTTGACTCCTCCTCTTTGTCTTCGTCGTCTTCAAGCATTGTACCTTGGAGAGCTCTGTTGAAGTTGTAGTCCACACAGTCTCCAGTAGAATATGGTCTCTTAGGCAGAATACAGGGTGAACGACAATCCCTTCCAGCTGCTGCGGCAAATTTGGCACCATTCATGTCTGGGCTACTTGGACTGTAGTGTGGGGTTGGTCGCATCTGATCAGGGATTGTCTGAACTCCATCCTCAAATGAGATACGTTTCCTATTTACTGGGGATCTGCAGCTTTTATGCCGTAGAGTGCAGGGTATTCTTATACATCCCTCTCTGGTCAGCTCCACCTCTCCTACACAGGGTGGCCCTGAAGCCACTCCATGTTCTTTACCATTTGACACTTTTGGCGAGTAGGCTCCAGCCCTAGGACTAACCTTTGCATATATCCTTCTGTGCTCATTTCTGCTCTCATCTGTTTCTGCTGCTGCTGCCTCCTCCTCCTCCGCATCCTCAATACCCGCATAATAGTGCTGGTGAGACTCTGGGGCATGGTGGTCAGCAGATCCTTGCAAGAGTCGATGTATTTTACCTCGAATGACTAATGCTACCCTAGGGTTTGGAGCCCTCTTTTTGGGTGGCTGGACTTTTGCTTTAGTGCCTCCTTTAGGGGAAACACCCGCTCCATGTTGTCCATTGAAGCGATTCCGGGAGAACATATTCAAACAAGAGAAGAGACAGTCCTTATCTAGCTCCCAACATTGTTGGTGGGAGTTACAATAAAATTTATCCTGGTATCATAGTTCATAAAAAAACAAGTCCTGTTGGAATCGTATTCAAGCCAACGATTCGATATTAGCGGTCCATGGCTGAAATGGGAAGACAAGATAAAGTACTTGTAAACAGCAAAACCACTACAACATCCAACTAAATTGAAAACTAAATAAAAGGAGACATTTTAAAATTTGATTCGTTCTGTAATGTAAATAAACCTCCATCATCAAAGTGAAAGTAATATTGTAATCAAATCTAATATCTAAATTTCAAAGATATAAAATCAAATTAAAAATAGGGAAAAACTGTAACATAGTGGCTTGTGCACTAATTCACACAAAATATAGACTACAAAAGTGAGTAAGTGCTTTGTTTCTGAACACATTTCCTCTCCTTGCATAGAAAGCAGCAGTAACATGAATTTTGTATTAAATTATAATATAAACATGATATGATTAATGTTGTTATCCATACTAAACCGCAGAGCTTGCAGCTTGTATTAGTAAATATCAAATTGAGATCACTTAAAGGTCAGTACTCATATTGAACACACTGACCATGTCAGAAAAGACCATACTGACCATATCACCTGAATTTAAATAGCAACATTCCCCAGCTGAACATCACAAGAATTGGTAAATGCAAAATGAAAGCAATATTCAGATAATTAGTATGACACGGATGTTGAAGCTGACCAGGAAATGGATTGTGGAGTATGTTCTCGTGACGCATGTTCCAGCTCATATGAAGACAACTCCGGTCTAAGGCTTTGATCGAACGTAGGTAATAATGAAATGGATTGTTTGTCTGTCAATTTTAAAAATGTTAAAGATTCCAGGGCACAGATGACTCATGTTGTGCATTACATAACAAGGCCACTACGCCTTTCTTATCTCTCTCAATCACCACAACCAGACATCATCCAGTTTCCGATGACTACAGTAAATTGTCAACGTGTTCCCTTTCAATTTACTTAACCAAAATGTCCTCGCTTTACCAAAATGTCCCAAGGTAGTAGGGTAGTACAATTCCACACACTAACAGGAAGTACCAAACTCAGTCACATTTACATCCATTCAATCTTTGTTTGAGGTTTCTGACCATCACATCATAGTTTGTGTTATTTAAAAAAAAATGTCAACATGACATAAACAAATGAGGACGTATCTGACACCAGTATTTCACCTGCCATACTGCGCATCAACATGTACAATGACAGGGCAACTCAATCTCAATCAGTGGTGAGAAAATGTTTCACTGCGGAGGAATGAACAGCGCATGGCTTGTGGCGACCAATTAGCCTCACCCAATAGCCTTAATCCGATTCATCGATTGACCTATTAGCCTTACACTCTCGTGAACAAGGTGCGAGGTGCAACATCTTTCATTGCAACTGAGGCAAAAGCAAACGTCAAAGCCCAGTGCCCACTGGGTGGACTGCTCATGGCGGTGCGGGAAAACCAGCAACAGTATGTCAATGGAAATGAAAAGATGGGCCTTTGAATTAGCATTCAAAATGAAAACAGATCGTTTTTGTGGTTAATAATATTACAACAATATGAACTGGTGCAACTATTAGCAAGGATCTTCTTGAAGTAGCACACACAGTTGACTGACCTAAGCAAAATTTGGTTTAGGGTTTAATGAGATTGAAAATTACTGTTGGAGAGCACTGAATTAAACAAGACGTGTCGTAAAAAATCGACTTGAGTGAGCGTCAAAGCTTAATTAGAGACTATTATGGAGGAATATGGGGAATTTCTGTCTCAATAAAACTGCCTGTCGCAGAAGAGAATCCAATCTGCTGGAGCTTACAACCTGATGCAGAACGGCCAACTGACACAGGCACATCTTTCCTTGGTCTTTGCTGAGCGTACAGGCAGCAAACATTGTCAAAAGGAGCAAAAGAGTGTTACACTTACAAAATACAGAAGCTGGAGCTAAAGAATGTTCACAAGAACACAACAAAATAAAAGAACTATTATCAAAATTACATTTTGAATTGCCAATTGACTACTTGAGCAATCAACTAATCATTTCAGATCCCTTATGATAAGATTGCAGTGAACTGCGAAACCCCAGAACGTTCTGGCTCCAAAGTACATTACTGAGACTGTTAATTAAATATTTTATATCAGAGAAATGTTCAAAAACATTCAACTTATGATTGTTATGTGCCGACTAAACCAATATACGATCCTTGCTAGTAGCGCAGGATCGATGCAGAATAAACCGAAAAAAACAAAGACAAACTGTTACACTTGTTATTCCAAGATGTGACAAGGCTCACATCCCCCTCTTCCCTCTAAAATCATATCCCTTTTTGCCATATTTTGTTCGTATTGCTTGTAAAATATATATATATATCTTCTCTCCCCATATCTCGTATTGTTTTAAAAATTCATTATCGAAGGCACTGCTCTTTTACAGGACCGTTTCGTGGTCACGGGAGAACTGGAGCTCTGACCCCGGTGCCGTTTAGTACCGGCTGTTTGTAATGTACAATTCATTCCCTGTAGCATTCACTGGTGTGGTGGACGAATTGAAACCCGTCAAAATGTAAATGTCGTGTTTATCGTCGGGCGTCCGAAAACAGTATCGATCTTGAAGGAAAAAAAAATTGTCCCATGGTGTGTTACAGCACAGAGAGCCTCAACTATTTTTTCTTTAATGCCAAAGGACAAATTGAGTATTTTGTTAAACACACACGTTTCAGCGGAAACTTTGTACCAGAGTACCAAGATGATGAGGCTATATGCTGATATATCTTTTTCTTAGTTCTTGAAAATTTATGCTGTGGCTGGGCTGTGATTAATGAAAAAGATAAAGTGTTTCTGATCTCGTTTGAGGATATTAAAGGGGACTTTGGGAACAGCGATGTAGATATTCAGTGTGAAGAAGAGTTATAAAAATAAAGAAAATGTTCCTGCTGTGAATGTATTATCAGTCCCACCCCGAGGGGCCGAGAAGCGGCCACACATGTACGCTCGGACTCAGCCAACGGAAGTTACTGCACCGGAGAAACTTTTAAACAAACACACAAGGTTTTACACTTATGAATAAATGAAAGGCCCTGAAAACGCTGTTTCCTTAATGGGCTTCTTACAAAACGACATTAACAGTCAAAACACACTTCTTATTTCACGAAGAATTATTTGTCTTCGAACATTTGACTCAATGTGTCGATTATTTTCTCCATTAATCGATGAGCTGTTTGGTCAATAAAATGTCCAGAAATTGTGGGAAACGTCGATCGCGTTTCCCAAAACACCCAACATGATGTTTTGTTTTGTCCACACACCAAGGATATTCAGTTTACTGTCACAGAGGAGCAAAGAAACCAGAAAATACTCACATTTAAGAAGCTGAAATCAGAGAAAATCAATTTTCCCCCCCATAAAAACTACTTGAACCGATTAATCGATTATCAAAATAGTTGGCGGTTGATTTAGAAATAATTAATAAACAATTAATAATCGATTAATCTATTAACTGTCGCAGCTCTACTTACAATTAAGTTTAAAAAAATGTAATTATATTTTAAATTGAACGTACTGTTTTGAAGTGAGTGTGGCTGTGCTAGAAAAAATATATATGATTTAATTAAAAGTGAAAGGCACAAGCCAGTAGAGAAATCAACTTCAATTCCCAACTGTGTGAAAACACCAACTCACGGATCTAAAAATGACGTTATGCGCACAAAAGAGCATTAATCAGATCCAATCGGATTCTACGTGAATTTCGGAGCTGCGGTTTGTCGTTTACCGTTTCGACGGTAAAAGCACCAAAGAGTGGGTTCTAACTGTCAATCAAATCCTCCCCCGGGCCACGCCCACGCATGCCTGGCGACGCTCTGCCTGTGGTCGGCACGAGCACGACCGCCGCTGGTCACGTGGCGCCCGGAGCAGCTGGCTGATGGCAGGTTAGGGAGCCCCCATCATCCGCCACATCCAGCCCTGCTGATTAGTGAGCTGCGGGCCAGGATGCAGATATGATGCTTGTTGTGTTTGTTTTTTCTTTCATAGCGCAGGCCTTATTTAAGAAAACCTACAATTTGCGTGACATTATGAAAAAAGAAAAGTGAATCTTATTCATCTGGCTGCATCTCCGGCTCCTCCTTCGTGTTACTCATGTCCTCTCGTTTGGCAACGCTCACTTCTGTCTTTCTCTGTCATTCTTCACATTGGACGCGATGCCAAGCGGGGAGAAACTCATGCTGGAGCCAAAAGGGGCGTGATTTCGCCCATGTGTCCGCATCAAGTGCCGGAACATGGCAGGAGATGTAGCTCCTCGCTCCCCGGTGAATACTGCGGCGGCAATTTTTGCGCCCATGTCACCGCGTGTGGTGGGACGTGAGCTTGTTTGGACAACTCTACGTTTAACTGTTTTTTTTCGAATACAACCACATCCACAAACGATAGCGCTCGAGGCCAATTACTCCTGGTTTCCGTGAGCTGCTCCGCGAGGAAACGTACCTAACTATGCCTGGACGCAGTTTCCACAAGACCCGTGTTATTTGGTGGCAGATCCAATACGATATTGGACGGCGGCTTGAGACGACACTTTCCCCCGGACGTGAACGTTCGCAGGGCGACGCGCCGTTACCTCGCTGTGACCTTCAGCTGCGTATTGTCTGATGGGGAGGCTTGTGGCCGTACAATTTGGGGGTAATATTAAAAATGAAATGAGGAGCTTGGAGCGAACAGTAGATTCTGACCCGTGGCCCTCGTCCTCGTCTCTGCGAGTGCAGCCTCACTCTGTGGTCGGGATTTTACCTATCGACGGATTTCCCTGTCAAGAAAAATGGAAATTTTGACAATTGCACTGGTCCCGGTCGTTGGAGGAGCTGGGGATGAATGGGGATGAATGGAGCGACGAGTTGTGCGCATCCCTACTCTGCGACTCATCACGCTGATGGGGAGCAGCCATTAGTGGACGATGCAGAGGTTCGGCCGTCCGGCGAGGGCCCGTCTCCCTTTCCCTGCCGTTTCTGTGTTCGGCGTCTTTACGTCCACGTCACTAATTACAAAATGAAAGCGGAGTCAATAGACATAGACACAGTGCGGCGTCCCCGCCGTTCTGCCGACTGTGTTGCAAAGGCAGGCGAGCTCTTTTGGAGGCAAGGACACGTGAGGAACAATCTGCACATCTGTCACGGCCACTTCCTGTTGTTCGTTTGTCCACAACATGAGAACTCCTCGCCCATGTCATGTGCTCCCACCTGCGCTCGTACACGGACACCAGCATTATTTCCCAGAGCTGCGAGAAGTCCCGCGGCGTCCACTCACGCGGCGCAGCATTTTTTGCGGACATTATTTTCTGCATTTCAGCCAGGTGAAGACTCCTCAAACTTCACGACGTGACACAAAGACTCCGTCGTCGCACGTGAACGCGACGCGCTGCACTCAGCGGAAATCGTAGCCAATCACTGCCGCAGGGACGTCGTGTGAAAGGAATCGTGTTCGCTTTCATATCATTCTTTTGCCTATTGATTGTATTTCTCCCTCGACAATGTCAAGTGTTCTTCTGCTGATTTGTTTTTCTTCCTTCAAGTTCAACGCTGTCTTCTTTACTAATGACTTGTTTTTCCCCGACTGGTCCGAGCTCCCGAGCTCCTGTTTCCTTTTCAGATGCCGGCAAACGTATCGATCAGCATCTTCAACGCTCTCCTGTAACCATGGCGAACCGACCCTGTCCTCCTGTGGATGTCACGTTCAGCCTTTCGGCCACAGAGCAGCCAATGTGATACAGCAGAACGTTTTCCGTGACGGAAAATAACCGGACGATGCTTAACGTTTCTCAGCAATTGCGTTTCTTTTTTTCCCGACATGAGGATTTCCTCCGCCGAATCCAAACAAGCATCAGGGATTAAAACAGCATTGTGGTGATTCAGGTTATAATGTCTGCGACGTGCATCCATGTCACTAGCTATTGAGCTGTGACTAGAGATGCAAGAGTTAATCAGATAATCGCTTAGTAATCGATTACTGAATTAATCGCCAACAATTTTGATAATCAATAGTCAATATTCTCTGTTTTCAGCTTCGTACATGTGAATATTTTCTGGTTTCTTTGCTCCTCTGTGACAGTGAACTATATATTGTTGGTGTGTGGACAAAACTTAACGTCATTTAGGGGGTTTTGGGAAACACCATCGACATTTTTCACCATTTTATGGACCAAAGAACTAATCGATTAATCGAGAAAATAATCGACAGATCGTATATCTGTGACTGAACCAATCATTGTCCTGCAAATGTCCGGAGAGACTTCACTGCTCTGCCTCAACTAACGCTATGCTTCATTATGCCGGACATACAGTATGCAGACAGAGAGCACAGTTCGTTTGTTTGTTTTTTTAACAAAACAGACGCCAGACAAAGAGAAATGTAATTTTTATATAATATCTGCAAATATTAAAGTTCCTGATTCATGAAAAAAAAACTGCCACAAAAGATGCAGGCACATAAAAGTGGATATAATAACGCGTTTGAGAGCCGCACAAAGAATGACTTTTGAATTTGGAAGAGAAATTGTTTTTGGTTTAGAATCTGAATCCCAATTTGTGATCCATAATGAAGCAATCAAACAGGCTTTCTTCAACAACAAGGCTTGGGTCAGGTGCTCGTCTGACGCCATCCGGAGCGAGAAGAACAAATTCTTCTGTTTTTCTACACTTCTGCAACTGCGAGTGTCCACTACTATGAAGTCAAAACTGCTCCACCAAATTGAGAATCTGCTCACAGATCGCAGGCCAACCGCTTGAGAGACTCAGCCCAAGAAGACTTGTGGCCATCAAACCACAGACTACACGATTTAATAGGGATAAGACCGAAGCGTAAATCTGGAAGTCGCTCAGTAGAAGTTTATAGACCCGCCGCTTATCCACAGGGGGACGAGAGAGAAAATACACGGCGGAGCCGGGAGGGAACTTAACTACAGCTGATTGGTAACAGTCGTATAAAAGATTCATTGGTGTCTCTATGCAAAAAAAGGCCACGCTCGCAAACGTCTTGTGAATGTGTGTGTGTGTGTGTGTGTGTGTGTGTGTGTGTGTAATGAGCAGGCTATTCTGTCTGGGACAAAGAGTGGCTGACAGAAAATAAACACCACTATTAGGAGGGGGAACGTGAGTCCTGAAGAAAAGAATGACAGCTGGAAGAATGGTGGGCAGACGGAGAAGCGTAGCAACCAGCAGCTGTTTGGAAGAGAAATCAGAAGGTAGCTTCAAGAATGGAAGGATTATTAGAAGAAAATGCTGTGATGATGTGTTTTTTTGCAAGTGAAATTGTTTCATGATTTGATGTAGGATTACTTTTATTCCTTAGTAAGGCTAAATGAAAGCGGGAAAACCTCTTCACAAATTGATCAACATTATCTCCGCAGTCATCGAGCCACAGTCCGCACAGCGGCCAATATCTGATCTAAGTCTTTGGTCGTTGTTGTGGCGCTTGAAAATCGACGCGCAGAATGAGCCCAGGGTCGCGTTCGGTAAAAACTTAGTCACACAAAAACGACCCAGTTAGTTCAGAGGAAGATTCCGCTTTGAGTTTAAAACACTTACGTGCTTCACGTTACGGAGATTTTATTGATTAGGAGCAACAACAAAAAAAAAGAAAAGAAGAAACTACTCGGTTACGGTTTGGACAGCTACAGCAGCCAGCCACCAGGGGGCGATCCAGGGGATTTGGCTTCACTTTTGGGGAGCTCTCACGTGGTCCATCATACCTTTATATAAAGTCTTTAGCAGGCCACCTGCCTTCACCATCTACGGTCGGATTTCCGCCCCCTCACCGCTGTTACCTAGCGACGGAACTGCGGTTGCCCCCCGGTTAGGAGCTTCGCCGCCGGCATGCAACGAATCCTGGGACAGGTTGAGCCTTGGATCCCTACATTCCATTACGTTCATTTAGCTGAGCGCTTTTCGTGCACAGCGACTTAAAACAACCACTTTCAGTTATCAGAGGTAGGCGGGCATGGAGAGCCGGAGGGGTGTCACACCCCGACCGGGAATCAACCCCCGGTCAGTCGTGGAAATTAAAATCGATACGCCCAGATCAAATGCATGTTGAAGGGACTTTTTTCAGTGATTGTGATGTTCAGTTTTTTTTTGACACTTGTCCAAATTCAATGTAATTTTGCAAATGGAGCTGCAGTGATGCGAGAGAAAAAAAAAATGCACCGGGATTCCTGAGTGGGATCCAGTAAGAACACGCTAAGTGTGTGTGTGTGTGTGTGTGTGTGTGTGCACCGGTGCACTGAGTCATGGCTGAGTGGGACACTGGCCCCTGCTGTCACCTTCATTAGCGTAATTCTCCTGCACACTCTAATTGATTTATCATCGCCGCTCCACCTCCCTCCACATGCATTAGTCATGTTTCGGACACACACGTGTGATCTCACACACACACACACACACTCAGTATATCAACTGGAGAAAGACATAAGCGGCCCTCCTTTCCATTAATCTGACTCACACACACGTTACGCACGAACGCGGGGGCCACTGCCCGGCTAGTGGCGGTCGAAGGGAAATTCGGTTTGCGGCATAAACAGATTGCTATACAGGGTGAAGTGTTTGCACTTGGAGGCTCTGATGGGCTCTTAAGCAAAGCTGCGAGAGCAGCCGGGAGGAGCGACGCTCATTCAGCGGCGAGGGAGGGAGGGAGGGAGGGAGGGCGGATGGTAAAATCACTCTCCCTGAGCAAATCAAATAAGCCTGGCCAGCTCCCTCCTCCTTCCCCTCGGCCCTCCGCCCGCCGCTTCCGCGAGGGAGCGTCCGGTTCCACGAACCGCGGCCGGCCCGCGCTCCACCGGCAACCTGATGCGAATGACAATGCCCGGGCCTCCTGAGGCTAATTGATTTAGCTTTCTCTCAGCCGATTGCAGAGATGCCAAACAGCGAAGCCACTTGTTGCCCCCGACCAAGCCAGGCTAGAAGAACAGAACGGAAAAGGCTTTTCACTCTGGCTCAGCTGGTTGCGATAAATTGATGGTTGTGGACACGGTGCTGCCTGGAGCTTCAGTCGCTCAATGTCTAGAACCAAATGTTCAAATGTTTTTTTCTACTCGTCAGAAAAACAAGAGTACTGGACATTTGCTCCACGTCTGAAATCCCCTTTTCTGACATTGGCATTAAGGCTGAATCCAACAATTACTTCAACTTTTTTTACACAACATTGCGCCGTGAATGCAAGTCGTACCAACGTGTGCCATTATCCCCGTTTGTGCCGTTCACAGGGTTTTTGGAGAAAGATTGGGGAGGTCGTCGAGGCGCAATCAGCAGGCTATTCCCCCGGTATCTACACTGCAGCCACCTTGTTCGTATTGCAGTCACACTAAACGCCTTAAATCAAGATGTTTGTCAAGCAACGTGCAGCAATCTGCAAAGCAGGGAGTAGCTTTTATACCAAAGCAAAAACTAAATGGAGGGTATACCAAAACGTAGGACTGTCACAGTCAGACAGTCGACCAGCACTAACTGTGCAGATTGACACGTAGCACCATGAGCATTGGCATATTACGCCGATTGTTTTGATATGCGGCATGATGCGAGTTTTTAAAAAGGATCACCCAACAAGTAGATCTAGTTGCCCAAACTTAATGGTAACAGATGAGAAAAAGTTTCCGGGGGACAATATCTACGAGTGAGTGCAGGTTGCCTGTTGGGCCTCGGCGGAGGTATGAGCTCTACTTCATGACATTCTAGTTATATTGTTAGTATACTGCATATTTCTGTTCATGCCTATAAATACATAAACACGTCTCATTGAGCCACTGTGGGTGTCAGAGCAGGCCGTGCTTGTCATTAGCTGCTTCATGTAACAGTACATGTGAGGTTCTTGCGACTGTTGCCTGGATACTACAGGCGGTATAGCCGAGCCCCTTCGTCCCTCAACTCATTTAATGTTCAGGTAGCACTTGTACACGCTGACCCTCATTGTCTCTATCTCCTCTCTGCTTCACGGCGGCCAACCCATTCGTCACCTGTCACGTCTGGACTCCACTGCTGCTAAACACACATACACCTGTAACGTTCCAAGACGGGTGATTTATTGTGCTGTCCCTGCCCGTCTGATATGAGGCACTGCCTTCTGTCTGTCCCGACCTGACTGCCCGTTGAGGAAATCAATGTTTTGAATCACTGACCCATCTTGCATGAATGTCTCTGGGACCCTTTATCTCTCGGATTGAGCATTCACAGGCTTTTAGTCTCCAAAAAGAAATCGAACAGAGGGCCGCAACAATTCAGGTGGAGTAGATGTGGGAAAAGTCAAGGCAAAAAAACCCAAATTGGACCATTCCGCCATTACATTCATTGCGCTGACTCTTTTGTCCAAAGCGACATACAATCATCGATTTTTTGGCCCGTATCAGAGGTAGGCCGGTAGCGTTAAGGGCCCACACTGGATTTTAGCCATGCCCTAACTGAAATGGAACTCCAACCTTCCGTACCAAAGGCAGAGATGCAACCCATCAAGAGACTGTAAACCAGCTGCCAGTTTTAACGTTAATTCTCAAGTAAAACATCCAATGGAGTCCAAGTTTAAACTTCCAACCCTAAATCAGTACCATCAGGACAAGCAGAAATGATCTTCACATCCAAATGTCTAAACTTTCAACTGTTCCTCACAGGTGTAAAGGTACAGTAACAGAACAGGCAGGCAAATAAACTGTAATGTTGTATATTATTTGAATCAGTGTTTACTCATTTGCATTTGTAAATGCCAATATGTCCACTGTTTGAATACCTGCGCAGGGTGAAACCCTCCACGACCCCTCGGCCTGCCCTACGGTTCAAACGCCATTTGATTGGCAGCATCCGAATCGCCGTGGCCTTTCACCATCATTAGTGAGGTTTGCCGTCGGTGTGCGAGCGGAAGATAATTTCCATCATTTGTCAGTCGAGAGGTCTTAAACGTACAGAGGTGAAGAGCCAGAGGAGTTCAGACGCCTGACAAAAATGCTGATTTCTGTCTGTAGACTCACCAACTGGACAAAGTCCAGGACAGAAACAGCAAAGCAGAAAAAAGCTCAGTAGCTCAGAAAGATGTGGCCAGAAATGTCTTACTCTTTTCCACCAATAAGAATAACTCATTCTGCAACGGTCAAAAGATTGAGTCAGATTGAGTCACCAAATAAACTATGACGGTGCTTGACCAAAGTTCAGTTTACAGATTTCATTATACAGTTCAATACATTCAAGAATCCGTCACTTAAAGGATAAATCCGATTCATCGGTGGTGGATATTAAGTGACTGCGGATATATCTGTGTTGGCAAGTAAATAACAAGAAATTGCAGCACGGAAATACCGAAATCTATCAGCCGTTCTTCAGGCCCCCCCGAGTTGAGATGGGGGGGGGGCCCCCAAGAACGGCTGATTATGTTAGTCCAGTGAGAACCCCCTTAAATTCTATGATCAGCTACATGAACACCCCTGGTCACCACTATAGGGTTTTTTCCACCATTTTCCGCTCAGTTACTATTATACAAAATAAAACAAATCTAGCATCCATATAGTGATATAGTTTTCTTCTACTACTTCTACTAGTACTACTACTACTACTACCACTATCAGTCAAGCAATACTCAAATGAGACCAGATCTCACAAGGGTTTAGAACGGCAATGTTTCCATTCACCAAAAGCGAAAATGTCCCGTTGTTCTGTCGACCTAAACCGGAGTGAAAACTGACTGTGATTGAATTTACACGGAAATCAAAATCAGCCCTTTCTGCTCAATCGTCTTCACATTTATGTAAACTCATTTATATTTTAATATGAAGAAGGTGGAGCGTAGATTTGGTCGAGCAAAGACCTGGGCTGGCGTGATCACCCACACCACCACTTAGTCTAATGGAATCACACATATTCATAAACCTCTGAGAGCACCTGATGGATTGTGGACTTCATGGCATCTTTTTCCCTCTCGTCTTCTACTTCTTTCCTCCGCATCATTTCAGACTTTCATCCGACGTACATTCGACTAAAACTGCTCCCTCCGTCTGCAGCTTCAATCAATTACTGGAATGCCCTCAGCGTGTGTGACACCCCCCCCCCCCCCGATGTGGACATGTAAGGACGGACAAGTCATTATTCAGTCCCCCCCCCCTTCCTTTTACTTTTCCTACTGAAAGATTACCCTGAAGGCTGTTTCGGCATCTCACAGTAACCACGGAGATAAAACAAAAAAAAACCAAAGAAAGAAAGAAGAAGATTAAACCTCTTCTATTGTGATTAGAAATAGAATTATTCAGTCGACGCTCCCGTCGTCTCGCACAACCCCTTCCAGAAGGAACCGACTCGACTTGAGAAGCGATGAGGAAGAAACGACGCTCTCTCTCTCTCTCTCTCTCTCTCTCTCTCACGGAGAGAAGTTCCAAGATGCAGAAAAAATAACAGAAAACCACGACCGGGAGCCTCGGACACCTCGACGCGGCACGAGCGGGGGACCACGGCCGAGGGGTGCCCGCGCCAGGAGGCGCTGCTTCAGAGATGGAGGATGAGATGGGTGTCAGACATACTGCGCTGTGAGACATGATGCACAAATACACATGTCACTCTGCAATCCAACGATGGAGGGAAGGGAAACGTGCACACAGTCACTTGGATGTCTGTTCCCGTGGCCCTTTATGTTAAAAATAGACTTTCTTGGCATGACGCTGCAAAGTGGGAGAGCAGAGGAAATGTGTTCCTATTCATTTTCAAGCACTCACTCACTCACACTTGAGATCTTGACACCATGAAGCTATAAGAGGTCCGTCCGTCAAAGATCCCGACGGGGCCCGATCAAGGCGTCAAGAGTTCCCGTCGCCGGGAAAAAAGATTCCCTGATCAGCTCCACGGGAACATGACTTCATTTCCTCTTTTTTTTTGTCAAAACTCATGCGCTTCCTCATCCCCTCCTCAAGTGAAGAACCCAAGACCTTACCTCGCGCAGAGAAGAGGAGGAGGAGGAGGAGGACGAGGAGGAGGAGGAGGAGGGGAGCAAAGTTTGAAGGCACAATCCAAGCGTCCGCGAACAGAGCGGCGTTCTAAAATCCCCCGGCGAACGGGAACAGATCGATTGCACCACTTTGCGTCATATCCCCCCCCCCCTCTTTAATATGCAAGAATCAGGCTTTGAAGGAACGAGCTGGGGGGAAACTAATCACCCCTCCCCTTGTAGAAGAAGCCCCGTCCACTCCGAGTCGGGACGAATCAGTGAGAAGAAGAAGAAGAAGGAAGAAGAAGAAGAAGAAGGAAGAAGAAGAAGAAGAAGAAGAAGAAGAAGAAGAGGAGAAGAAGGTTCTCCGGAGGACGGACGTGTCACTCCTCCACTTTCCCGTGTGTTTCCTGCGCTCGTCTCCGTGTGTTGATCAGTGAGTCGCCTGCCGGCACCATCCACATCACCTCCTCCTCCTCCTCCTCCTCTTCCTCCTCCTCCTCCTCCCGTCTCAGCCTGAACACACAACTGTCTCCGCCTCTCTCTCTCTCTCTCTCTCCCTCTCTGTCTCTCTTTCCTCCTGCCTCCCTCTGTTTCTCATCCTCTCGTCTCCGGGTGGATCTTCATTCCTTCCAGCCTTCTCTCTCTCTCTCTCTGTCTCTCTCTGTCTCTCTCTCTCTCTCTCTCTCTGTCTCTCTCTCTCTCTCTCTCTCTCTCTCTCTCTCTCTCTCTCTCTCTCTGTCTCTGTCTCTCTCTCTCTCTCTCTCTCTCTGTCTCTCTCTCTCTCTCTCTCCATCAGCTCTACTCATCACAGCTTGTTGCACAGACGCACCACGTGTTGGCCGCTGACTCTCTCTTCTTTCCTCTCTCTCTCTCTCTTCCTTCCTCACCCACCTCCACTGTTCTCTCTCTCTCTCTCTCTCTCTTCCTTCCTCACCCACCTCCACTGTTCTCTCTCTCTCTCTCTCTCTCTCTTCCTTCCTCACCCACCTCCACTGTTCTCTCTCTCTCTCTCTCTCTCTCTTCCTTCCTCACCCACCTCCACTGTTCTCTCTCTCTCTCTCTCTCTCTCTCTCTCTCTCTCTCTCTCTCTCTCTCTCTCTCTCTGTCTCTCTCTCTGTCTCTCTCTGTCTCTCTCTCTCTCTCTCTCTCTCACACATTATTTCTCTTTTCACACTCTCTGTTTCTCCCCCGACAGTCTAACACATATGCCTCTCAGCCTCGGCGTCTGCCCTCGATACAGAAAGAAATATGTCAAGGATTTGAACAGTTTGCAAGAATTCACATGCTTTTTTCCTAAAGATAACATTTTGCACCTGAATATAATATTTAGCATTTTTAGTTAGTGCATTGTTGTACAGTGTGCAGCATATATACATATATCTGTTTTGTTTTTTTGCAATAACATGATATTGTAACGTTGGGGCGGGACTGTATAAGCACTATGCTTCTCGAACGTATCCTTGATTTGAGTGATTCATCTGTTTGTGTTTTGTATTTTTGTTGATGGTTCGAGATGAGTGAAAAATCTATCAATCTATCAATCAATGCATGATGCTAGTAATGATTATTTCCATTCTTCTATCATACATACAGATATAGAAACAATAAGAAACAAAGAAAACAAAGCAACTCATATTCATATTTTTTCACTCATTTTAGAATGTGATGTTTTGTTTTCACTTCACAAAAAAATATTAGGATACGAAGTGATATCGATGCATAAAATATTAAGATAGCTGTTGATGTGATTTTTTGAAATGTATTTTTCTATGTTACGTATTGTTGCTTGATAGCAGTGGAGCTAAAGTGCAGATAATTAGAGGAGTCGTCACACTGCAACGATTACTCTCATAACCAATCAATATTTAATTTCTTTATTGATAAATAATTGAGTTGAGTCTGTAATTTGCAAAAAAAACAAAACGTGACACGTCCATTTTGAAAAAGATTCAAATTGCTTCATTTCTGCAACCAGGACTCCATCTCAGTTATAAAGACTCATTGATTATTAATTTAATCAATAGCTTGAGCAAGAATAAGTTCACTGAATTCAGACTTGACGGTTACTTGACCAACAAACTGTACGAAAAACAAGTTGAAACCACTGGTTTTCGGGAAAATATCTCGGAAAATAAATCTGTACAATCTGCACTTTAAAAATGGTCGTCAAAAATGTTATATGTGCACATGATACTAACGGAAGTCGATCCCTGCACGAAACAAAAGCCAAAAAAAGAAAAGTAGAAAAATATGAACTGTGTGCTTTGCATTTGAAAAAGGACCAGCACAATAATTCCACATATAAACATTTATAAAAGGGAAAAGTCCTAAATCAACTACCTGGTATGACTCTTATTGTGCGTCCACACAAAACAAGGCAGTAATTTATCATGTGATGACTTTACATACAAAGGCGAAATGCAAATTTCGTGTTATTCACGTTCCGCCTATTCGATAGTCAATAAATATTTCATGACATACTGTACAAATGAACTATGATACAGTATATCTGTTCTTCCGCAAAAGTTCCAACTTTTTCATAAATACTTGAAGGTGTTTTCAGACATTTCGTAAAACATTTTTTCTAAGTAAAAAAATGAGTTTGCCGCTCACGTACGATGGACGCAGCGGGGGAGAGACACCCGGAACATTTAGGCGGCGGCCCCCACTGGGAAGGGCGCCCACTCGCTCGCCGTGAATCTTCCAGAGATTTTCCCTGCTGTACTATTTAACGAGGGGGGGGGGGCTGGCAGGAAAAGTTCAGGAATAAGACCGGTGCAACATTTGCCTTCTCGCGTACAGCTACTTCTGGAAAAGCTCAGGAAAATGTTCCAGACTTCAGTGAGGGACTGAGCGCGGCTGCAACTGCCCAGTCGACAGGGAACGGAAGATTGAAGTGATCGGATGAAAACATTCTGTACAACGATCAACAGACGGGAACCATGAGGTCCATGTTGCCCGTTCCATGTCTCGGGCCCCTTCGCGACGAAGAGATCATCGTCAGAAAATCATAACCATGACCATAACCATGGAGAATGTCAGAGTCCTGTCACGCACGGAAAAAGTCCTTTCATCCAGAGCTGGCTGTGCACGCACGCACGCACGCACGCACGCACGCGCACACACACACAGAAAGCGATGGTTATCATGGTTGGACGGCGGCTGGCAGAGCAGACGAATCAACATACTGCAGCCGGGATTCCTTTTCAACCCCGGAGCAGTTAAGACAGCTAAAAGAAATTGTATTTTTATACTTTTGGGATGAAATGTATTCTGCGGAAAACTTTAGACTTTAAAAAGCTCCACTTTTAATTCTTGTCATTCTTTTTTTTTCAAACTGTGACTGAGCCAGCGGAGAGAAGATGGGCACCAGGCCCGGTAATGAATAACAAGGTGTGTGTGTGTGTGTGTGTGTGTGTGTGTGTGTGTGTTTGTCTCCCGTGTTTAAAGCCAGGTTCTGTCACTGTGGTGAACACGGGGCTAACAGTCGGATCACGGGAGGCAGACGCACAAACATCGGATTCAACGCCGGCGTCCCGGAGGGCATAAATGAGGACCCCTGCAATCCCCCCACACACACACACACACACACACACACACACACACACACACACACACACACACACACACACACACACACACACACACACACACACACACACACACACACACACACACACACACACACACACACACACACACACACACACACACACACACACACACACACACACGGCCTGATTTCCATGGTGACTTTCAGCCACTGTCACGCAGCAGCGTCGTTAGTATGCTGAACGGAGTCGACGTCGCTAAAACGTACAAACCAAATCTTCCCATCCGCCCGTCTTTCTTCATTTTTCTTTTTCGCTTTGATCTCTCCCTCCCTCTCTCTCTCTCTCCGTCTGCTCTCATTCACTCCCTCCACAGCCGGGGAGTCAAATGCTCAAAGCAGCGAACCTGAAACACGAGTCAAGTGAAAGTGTGTTTGACTTAAAAGAAAAAATAAAACACTTCCAGTATTTCATTATCACACAAATATATATTAAAAGACAGACGTACTGAAATACTGTAGAACGTGCTCAGTGCACACTGAAGTTTATTAAAGTTGACATATAGTCGGTGAAATGACGCCACTGAGGACGTGTGCTATGTTTCCAAAAAATATCTACTGCCAGTTCAAAGATTCTCCGCAGCTGCAGCATCTGCGGAAGCCGTGATGATGAGTCATATTGTACGAAATGAAAGTTCATAAAAGTTGCAAAATTCCATACTATCCCCTCGAACATCGACAGAATCCGAGAGTCCGTTTGTCCTTTCAGTTGAGTAAACGTCATCTCAACGTATCCGTGCATCTTGCAATCAATCAGTCGACATCGAGATGACAACATCTGGAAGCTCAATACATTACACAGCATGCATTATGTTTTATAAAATGTTCTACTTCAGTACGAGCTCACACACCTACTGTACCATTGGCTGCCGCGATTGCACCTTAATCACAAACATATGCGAGGTTGTGTTTCCATAGAAATGTGACATCGTTGCCATGGTGCGATTCTCGCCACAGAGACAAAAAGACTATTTTTGGTCTTTATTGGGGAATAACCGCTGACCACTGGACTCATCATCATCCTCCTCCTCCTCCTCCTCCTCCTCCTCCTCCTCCTTCCAAATGTCAGGAACACCGGCAGTTATGTTATTTCATTTGTTTTCCATTTCAAACAAAGGGCCTACGCGACATTACACAACCTCGTGGTGATTGATGCACGTAAATGGAGGAAAGACACGCTCGTGATTCCTGGTGCTGAATTTTTCATGCTTCATGTTGCAATTAGATCTTTGGGTCCTGTCGCAGAAAAGTGAAGTCATGTCTGGGAAACAGAAATGTTTTTCTACCTTTTGAAAAAGTGGAAAAAGTTGTGTACGCGATAAATAGTAGTAGCTGCAAACTGGATTATTATTATTCATTTTTATTTACCGGTCCCTGTGGGGACACTCTCGTTTCTGACAGATAAAAGGACGGAAATGCCTTTTACAGTACAAGTCGCATTCACCCATTCACACACGTGATCATCCAATAGCACTTTTCCCACCACACATCATTCACACACTGCCAGCACAGCCGTGAGGTTTTTGCGGACCGGAGAAACCGAGGGGTCAAACCGCCAACCTTCTGGTTGGTGGGCGATCCGCTCCATCTCCTGAGCCACATCCGCCCCCGAAACTTCTACTACAAACTTGTATTAATCACATTGCTGGGACTTACAGTATCCCCATCTGGGGACAAAACACTGGTCATCACAATCCACTTATTATTTAAGGGGTACAGTTGAGTCAATACAATGTCTTTGCAAGGGACAAAAACAAAACAGCTTGTGAGATTTATGCAATGTTGCATGCAATATGCTTTTCGAATGTCCGCACCACATCAGCTTTGCTCCGCGACCACAAAATCAAAGCACCTGAAGCGGATGAGGTCAGATCCTGTGACACAAAACGACAAACAGGAGGCTAATGGCTAAACAACATTTTTTTTTTGACATTAGCATTAGCAGACGCATGCAGCGGCTTAGTCGGTTCACGCCGGCCAGTGTTACAAATCACCGTTTCATCCGGCGACCCTCACAAAAGACAAGGCCCTTCAAGGCAACGTGCTCCCTTTGATTCTCCCCGCAGACACGCAGCCTAGTGATCACTTGTTTTTCCCCTTCATTTAGTCAGATGTCAAGTGCAAACGTAACACCGCCATCATTTCCCCTGTTCCCCTTTCTAATTTCGGACACAAAAGCACACATGGAACTGTCAAACGCGGCGGCCCCCAACACCACCACAGGTCAGCTGTGCACCACCCGCAGGTGGTTGGTTCTAAAAAAGAAAAAAAATGGGGAATCGTTTCAACCGTATCTTGGAACTAGAAACTTTTCTGTAACAGTCGAGTGATAACCAGATCTGAGGGAACCCGAGCCGACAGAGAGGGGTTTCCCAGATCAAAGCGGAAATTGGTGCAAATTGCTTCAGCGTGACTGGAAACTCAACCAAGCCATAGGGGAGAAGAGAGAGGGGGGGGGTTCAACAATGTTCATGTAACTGTACATCTGAAATCTACTGTATGTGTGGGATTTGACTGATTTGACTTGATTTTCCATGGTGAATAAATTCAGTGTAATATTTATAGGCTTTATCTGTATATGTAATGTAAGTGTGTGCATGTGACTGTGTGAGAAAGAGAGACAGGCAAAGAGCGAGCGAGTAGTTGGAGAGGGTCGAGAGAGAGAGAGAGAGAGAGAGAGAGAGTGACTCTTCCTACCTCGAGGAGCTGTACCCTCACTTTGTTGTATGCTTTGAGCCAGCGAACTTTGGACGGGGAACAGGGTGGAGGACCATCTTCAAAGAAACTGACAAACACAAGGCAAAGAGATCAGTAAGGTTCAAAGGGGAAAGTTTCAACGAGATGGCCCGACACGAATCAATATTTGAAAGTTGAATCAATGCCCTGAATCTCGCAGCCAAAAGGACAAGTTCACATGTTTTTTCCAAGTCTAAAAAACACTAGTTAAAGACTTAATGGAGAATGAAATATCACCTAAGAGTTTCTAGTGCTGAGGGTAATCCCTCACCGTCTTCCCACCAGCTACCTCCAATGGTGCGTTCACACCGAACGTGAAGTCTGACCCGTTAAGATTACTAACAAAGTCAATGAAAAGACGCGAGTAGACGTCACTTGCGTCGCTTGGCACCGCGGGAAGGAGCTCATTTGGCTTCACTCGCTCGAGTTGAAATACTCGGACAAAACATTTGCGTTTTTTCTCCCGAAGTCACTGATCGTCCACGTCCAAAACAGAAGGTGAAAATATTCGTGGGTTAACTCTAAACTCGCTTGACTTACAAAAATTAGCTTTGCATTTGGAGTGAACGCACCATAAAGACCAAAAAGTTAACTGGATGAAACTAAACCACACAATTTACAATTATTCTTCATACTTAAAAATGCAAACATACAGTAGATGTCTACAATTTTTCACTTACCAGATTTGAGTCTTGTTATCACGGTTGTCCGAGATTGGTTTGGGCAGAACGACCTCAGAGTCCTTTAAATGTTTGTTGGAACCAGGCTCTGGTAGTGGATGCAGCTCTTTCTCCACCTCTTCCTCCTCCTCCTCCTCCTCCTCCTCTTCCTCGTCCCAGGTGGATGGCCGGCTATGAAGAGGGGGGTGAGGGCCTCTGCGGTGGCAGGACTCTGGATCTTGGCGTTCCTCGGGTTCAGAGCTGAGCTGGGAGCTGACCGGGCTGAGGTTGCCCGACGAATCGAACCGACTGCTGTCCGGTGGGCTGTAGGTGAACGAGGTTGTTATTGTTGAGAATAGTGTGGGGATTTTGGGAAAGCAAAATGTGTTTTTGGAATGAAACTATTCTATTCAATTCTGAAACAAAGAACTGGGGGTGACACTAAGGGTTAAAGGAAACCTATCATCATCCGATTGAAAAGGGAAGTTGACATAAAACAAGGAAAATTGACTGGATTCAGTAGGGTAAGCTTAGTTTTCCGTCACGATCATGTTCAGAGAGGAAATGCCTTCTCAAAGATGTAATATCAAGATGCAAGTTTAATGCACTGGTTAAATCTCGATAATATGTTTGAATACAGTACAATTATAGGATCTACTAATGTATGGACTATACAATGGCGAATGCACCCTTTTCAAAATTCTTCAACCTTTTAATAAGATTGAAACTATAACGTTAAACTCAGTTAGAGAGAAGGAGATACACTTAACCTGGCTAATAAAAATCATAAGTGGCTGACTAAAAATGGGAGAGGACTGTATGGCGGCAGCCCGATGACTGAGACTGCTAACGAGGAAAGTGGCCCTGTGCTTCGACTGGCGTGATTTACGTTGTCTTGGGCGTCGGCCAAATTACTTCTCACTGTTCCTTTTTTATTCCAGTGTCCAGCCTGCCTCCGTGGTGTGCTTTGCCACGCCATCATAAATCCATCAGAGTTTGATTTATATTAAACAAATTGGCTGAGGCTTGGAGAATAATTCAGAGCACTGCAGGGAACAGAGAGAGAGGAGGGGCTTCATACATGCCTCACAAGTGAAGAGGTAATAAATAAACACCATTGGTCTGGTCGTTCATTGCAGTTCCATCACTGTCAGGGAAGCTATTACTTAGGTAGTGTATGTACAAAATGGCCCCCCTGCATTTACGCACAATGGCCAATACCTTCCAAGCAGATGTGATCATTTTCTTTTCTTATGGCTGTGATCATTGAACTTGAATAACTGAACCGTTTGTATTTATAGTTTTGTGCAAGAAATTGCACATTTTTAAAAACAAGAAATGCATTTCCTTGAACTAAATGTCTAAATCTAAAAGTATGAGGGATGGGAAAAGGAAAATACAGCGACTATAGAACTACTGACATCAAAGGTGGGAAAAGAAGAACAGGAAAGGAGTGGGAAATCAACACCGCCATCTATCATTCAAAAATACACTAGCCTTTTTGCAGCTTCCTTTGTCAAGAGATCCTTTGGCAAGTCCACATGCACGGTGTCAGGTGTCTCAACTTCACTCCTTTCTACCTCACATGTGGTGAACTTTAACTGGGGTTTATCCAAACCGTCTGCTAAAGAGCCCGAGTGAGAGGGGAGGCCAGAGGCTAATGTGTCGCAGCTTCCTGTTTTTGAATTTTCTGTTGGTCCCTCTGTATCGCTGGCATTTGCACTTTCAGTTTCTCCAGAACCCTGGGAAAGCTTTTCAGACTCTGGCTCCTCATCTTCATCTGCAGGTTTCTGAATTTGAGACTGAGGTTGGACCGTGACCACAGGAGCGGCGGGCTCAGGTTTAGGAGGGTCAGAGCTCCCAAACATTGAGCCAAATTTCATACCAAACACAGATGAAGCAGATGTTGTTTCTTCCTTTCCAACTGGCTTTTCATCCTGGAAAATGCCAGCTGAAAAGCTTTTGAAACCAGAAAAGAGGCCTCCATCTGTCTGTTGTGGCTGTGGTGCCTTCGCACCAGCAGCTGGAGATGGAGTGGTGGAGAAAAGGGATCCGATAGATGATGTGCCTTCAGCAGCTACCGACATAAAACCAAATTTAGAGGCAGACAGATCCGGTAATTCAAACAAGCCTTTGGTTTCTGGAGCTGGGGGTGGTTCAGCTTTGTCAGGCACTACAGAACCTGATAGCTTTAAATGCTCAGCAGATTCTTCATCATCTCCTTTTTTCTCAGGGAAATCCGTTTTCATGCTGGATTCGGTCCTAGAACTTTCTTCTCCCTCTGTTTTATCTGTTCGTTCTGCTTCTTCCAATAACCCCTTTTCGGGAACCTCTGAGTCCTCAGGGCTTTTAACAGGTACATCTGTACATAAAGGTGTATTCTCTGCATCAGTTTTCTCAGTGCTTTCAACAACTGTTACGTTTGAAGAAGTATCCCCATGTTTTGACTCTGTGCCAACCTGTTGATATTCCTCAGATTTTTTTGTCTCGGGGCCTTTGAACATACCAAATAGGTCATTGGTAAGGGACTCTGTAGCAATGCTACTTGGGAGGCCAAAAAAGCTTTTCTGCTCTTGCTGTTGTTGCTGTTGTTGTTGTTGTTGTTGTGGCTGATTAGGAGTAGGTGATGATCCAAAAAGTGAACCAGGTGAACTTGAAAAAAATCCACCAACAGTTGATGGTTTACTTGGAGCATTTGGGGTTGAAAACATAGACATAAAGCCAGAAAATGGAGCTCGTTCAGGGGGCTTCTGTGGTCCTGGACCCCTTGGTCCTGCCATTCTTGGACCCGCCATTCTTGGACCCCCCATTCTTGGACCCCCCATTCCTGGACCTCCCATCCTCGGTGCTCCCATTCTTTGTCCCGGTGGGCCAGGTGGCCTGGCAATTCCTGGCCTTGGCTGTTGATGTGGTGGAGGACTAGCAGGTCCCAATGATGGACCTTTCAGAGGCTCCACAGGTTGACATGTGATGATTTCTGGTGACCTGGTACCAACAGTGTTTTCTTCATCTTTGCATGAGACTACTCCAACATAATTATTTTCAAAAGGTTTCTCTAATCCATGTGCTGTTTCTATACTAGCTTCTGCAAGCTGTAATTTTTCCTCAGTTGGTTCATTTGCAGTCATGTCAGATGTCACTTTTAAGTCTTCCTCAATAGATTTTACTGATTCTGAAACTGTAGTCTCTGAAAATGCAACCACCAAGGATTCCGCACTAGGTTTCTCTACAACTGCTATCGTTGATCCAACTACAGTTGCCTCTTCAGGTGATTTTTCTACAGGTGCAACAGCTTGTTCATCAGCACCAACCTGTAAGGGTTGCTTAGTTATGTCTTCCTCGTCTGCAACTGCTGTTTTTTCTTCACCGGAAACTTCCAAAGGCTCCTCAGTTGACTTTCTCACATCGGCAATTTCATTTTTTTCTTCACCAGAAACTTCCAAAGGCTCATCAGTTGATTGTTTCACATCTGTAGCAGCTGATTGTTCTTCAGTACCAACTCTCTGTGGCAGCTCAGTTTGATTTTCTGCATCAGGAATTGTTGGCTCTCCTCCAGCAGCAGTATTGACATGTTCTGCTCCAATAATATCTGATCTTGTGTTTTTGTTTATATCATCTATAACACTTTCTGACACCTGCATATGGTCACCTTTTTCTGATAGGCTTTTGATGGCAGCTTCATCAGTATTATCACATATACTCTTAATTTTAAGTTGAGTATCAATATCTGTTTCTGCAAATGTTTCCTCAGCATCCACTGTATCTTTAAATTCTTTACATTCTTTTTGGATGTCTGACTGTTCTTCTCTAACTAGGTCTTCAGCTTTTTGGTCCAGTCGTGAATCTTTCTCTACTGGATAACTGGCCACATTTGGTGTATCTGTGATAGAAGCTTCAACCACATCCAATGTATTTTCATCACAAGAAAAGCGATGTTGTGTTGTCACTGTTCTTTTCACCTCTATATGTGGATCTGTTAGGGGAACAGAATTTTCAGTGGGTTTTTCAGTTATGTCCAAGGTTGAATCTTTCTGTTCTCCTTGGAGTTCCATCTTGTCAGCTGACGTAGAAAGAGACCCAGAAGGTGCATTTCCCATATCTTCAACAATGTGATCCTTTGCTTCTTCTGAAAAATCTATTTTGTCTGGTGATTTTGCCTGTTCTGCGATAATCTCCTCCTTCACAGGGACATTTATTTCTGGCTCTGTTTTAGTTTCCTCCAAGAAAGACATTCCAAAAAGGCCAAATCCAGTTTTAGGTTTGTTACCGTCAGAACTTCCACCAAGTGAAAACACAGAGGAAACTTTGAAAACACCCTCTGATTCAGATGGTTTAGAAGCTGCAGGATTTGCTTCTGGTGATTGCTGGGTTTGTCCACCAAACATAGAAAACAGTCCTTTTCCTGAGAGCTCTGAACCTTTGGGTCCTGGTGGTGTAACTGATGGTCCTGGTGTGGGTATTCTAGGTCCAGCTTGGGGCTGGCCACTAAGACCTCCGAGCTTGGAAAACAAACCTGCACCAGGTGTATCTTTGTGTGTAGTGGAACCTGGGAGGATGCCACCAAATAAAGAAGATCCAGTGGAGGGTCCTCTTAGTGTGGCACTACCCCCAGGATGACCTCTGGGACTGGGTGGTTGCTGAGGTGCAGATGTACCAAACATGGAAAACAGGCCTTTGCCTGGAGGTTCTTTGGGTGTAGGACCTCTAGGGCGCACACTTCCAACAGTTGGACCTCTTGGGCCAGGTGGTGGCTGACTACTGGATCCACCAAACATAGAGAACAAACCTTTACCCTGGGGCTCTTGTGGTGTTGGAAGTGGTGGGTGTTTGGATCCAGGTGAAGATGGGGCATTTGATCCACCAAACATTGAGAGTAATCCTGTGCCAGGAGTGTCTTTGGTAGATGAGCTTGGGAGAATTCCACCAAGTAGGGATAATCCAGGCTGGGAGGGGGTCTGCTGTGGGGTTGCACTGGAGCCACTAAACATAGAAAATAAACCTTTTCCCGGATGCTCAGGCTCAGGCTGACCAACCTTTGCATCTAAACTATCCTCTTTGGAGGTCAGGATTTCCTCTGTGGGCGGTTTGTCAAGTCGGGGCTCAGGAGTAGATTCGGTGACATCCCTTTCAGTTTGGTCATGAAGCTCCTGTACTCCTCCAAGTGATTCTACATCTGACACTGAACATAGTCCTTTCTGTGACAACTTATCTAGAGACTCAACCTCAGTGCTATCATGAAGCTCCTGTACTCCTCCAAGTGATTCTACATCTGACACTGAACATAGTCCTTTCTGTGACAACTTATCAAGAGACTCAACCTCAATGCTATCATGAAGCTCCTGTACTCCTCCAAGTGATTCTACATCTGACACTGAACATAGTCCTTTCTGTGACAACTTATCAAGAGACTCAACCTCAGTGCTATCATGAAGCTCCTGCACTCCTCCAAGTGATTCTACATCTGACACTGAACATAGTCCTTTCTGTGACAACTTATCAAGAGACTCAACCTCAGTGCTATCATTTTTGAGGGCTAACTCTTCAAGTGTTTTCGTGCCTTCTTGTGGTGCTCCCATTATGGTTGTATTTTCAATTTTGCATGGCAAATCGCAGAGAGGCTTAAATACTTCAACTGGTGTTATGTCTGATGCTATTGATTTTCTGTCATTGGAAGACAGCTCAAGTGGTGACTCAAAAACCTCAGTGGGCTCTGCTTTTACTTCAGTTTCAGAAAGGGCAGCTTCTGTGGTTGAGGTTTTCTTTGTCAGGATTTGCTGTGAGTCATTTTCATCTGCATACTTACAATCTATAGTCAGTGTAGGTGACATCTCTGCTGAACAGGCCTTGACCTGCCCTGATTCGCTTGATGTCTCTTTGTTCCTGATTTCTGTAGCTCTAGCATCCTCAGATACATCAGTTATCTCTGGTGAGTAGGTCTTGACCTGCTTTGTTTCAGTGAGTGCTTCCGTAGCACTGGTTTCTGTTGCCCCAGTATCTTCACAATTATCAGTCTGTCCAACAATATCAGTAGATAAAGATTCCTTACAATCTGGTGGTGTTACTGCAATGGGAGATATATCTTTAGCAGCAATGAATGATGGTAGTTCAGGCTTGCTAGATTCATTGAGCTCAGGTTCATTTGTCTCTTCTTCTGGTGAACTTGCTGCTGAGACAAAAATATGGGGAAGTCTAACATAAGGTGTTTGCTCTGTATCAACACAAGGTACTTCTGGAATATTAATGCCAATGTAGATTGACCCTGGATGGCCAATTTTCTGAACCTGTGATATGTCAGCTGTAGTGACTTCACCAAATCCAGTGTTTGTATTGACAGTTCTTTGTTGTTGCTGTGACATCACTGATTCAACTATAGCCATGTTTTCGGTGTTGGCCGAATTCTTCGTAATTGCTTTAGGTGCAACCTCTGACAATGTTTCAGTTTTCTCCAAACTGCCTTTACTTGAAATTCCTTTGAGCATCATGGTATCTTGTGGTTTTGCTTGGGAAGAATCAGGAGTGGACAATTCTTTCCATGGGGTTTCCCTTGCTGGTTGTACACCTGGTGTTTCCTCCGAATGCTGATGCTCTAGAGATATTGATGTACACTTGATACCATAGATTGAGGACTCATTGGAGGGAGAGGCCATAGGCGGTATCACTGGGGATGTTTGAGGGCTCACACCACTCACAATGGAACCTTTCCCTCTATATTGTGACTCGGTACCACCTCCAATATTCACTTCCGTGAAGGATTTACTTTGTGCAGTTTGAGATTCCAGAGGGATTGTCCTGTTTGACACAATATTATCCGTCTCTGGTATTTTAACATCAGGGGTTGCTGGAACAGTTGACTCTTTAATATCAACTACAACATGGCCAACAGCAGTCTGTGCTGTAGTAATTTGCGTCCTGTGGTCCACAGATGTATGAGAGTGGCGAGCCATAACAGCAACTGGTTTTGTAGTGCCAGAAGTTTGTGATCCCAAATCACTAAATAATGAAACCAAGCCCCTAACAGAGGAGGATCCCGCCGGTGCTGAAGTTACAACTGGACCTTTGATTTCAGCTTCAGTTCCCTGGTTCAGATAACTACTATTTACTTGTTTATCGGGCATTGGGCCAGGTTTTATAATGGGTGATGCTGTAATTGTACTAACATCTTTTTGATATTGCTTGACAGTGACAGGACATGGGCTTGGATCAGGTCGTCTATAGAGTTGGACAGGTTCTTGTGCACAATTATCACTATTTGTACTACTTTGCATGGGCTGGATTTCCACAGATTGTAGAGAAGGATACATTTTTTGTCCATCACCTTCTTGCTTAACAATCAAAGGAGGCAGTTGCTGAATATTCAAAGGCTGTGGGGTGGGGACAGTTTGGGATATACCATATAGTTGCTGGGTAGAAAATGGAGGCAATGACTGTCCATCACTTGTCATTATTCCACATTCTGATGGAATATCCTCAGTGCTCCCATAGCTTTCCACAGTTGGCTGCTTGATAAGAATTTTTGGTCTTGAGGTCATGTCATGCTGAACAATTGTATCTTGCCTTTGCAACTTTGAAGCCTTTGGTTGAGACCGAACAATGGATGGATTCCAATCAATTTCCATACCAGATTGTTGGTATTGCTGATTTGAGACTGAAGGTTGTGCTTGCAACTGAGCTATATTTGAATAGAAATGATCAGGGTTCTTGGATTCAACATGTACATTACTAACATGTTGATATGCATTGTCAAGAGAGAACATAGTCTGTGGAACAAAATGTTGAAGAGAAGATTCTGAGGGATTCACTGGTGCAGAGTTCCATCCTGTTCCTGACTTCCTTATGTCATTTATTCCAGGTTGGGTGGTGGCCTGTTTATCAGAGGTATATCCCCTATATTGTATTGACTTCTGAGTTTGAGAAATAGTTGTATCTTCTTTGACATCCGTAGGTGTGGGTGAAGGTATATATTGCTGTTGCCAGCAAAGACTACTTTCAGATTGAGGAGACACATAAGGGGAGGAAAGATCATTTGCATCTTGATCATCGATAACTGTGGTTTCGTTTTGATGATCCACAGTCAGGTCAACAATTCCAAATAAAGATTTATTTTCTAATTTCTTTCCAGTTTGCAGTTTCCTTTCTTCAAATATTTCTTTCTTTGCCATCTTATTAGTGTAATTCATGGGCTGTCCATCTTCTGCTTGAATGTGATTTCTTGAAATGTTAGTTGTATTTAGGCTGTCTTTTCCAGAGAAGTCCAGTGGCTTATTTTGTTGCCGTGTGTCCTTGTAGGTGGTCTTTGAACCAGAAAAGACCTCAGTGCTATGATGGGTAGATATCTGCTGATGGAGAATCTCAGTTGTACTTACTCCTCTCAAGGCTTGTCTTGCTTGTTCATGTGTGAATTGCTCCACTACAAGTGATATACCAACAGAACTGTTCCTTGTTGCATTTGCTTTGTTTCTGACCAGTGGCACAGCTTCAGTTGGTAAGATATCAGGAATTATGTCATATTGTTTCTGTGGTGTTTTTGGAGACATGTCTAAGAAGCTTTTTATGGAGTTGGCAGGTGCTGATGTTCTTTGTTCAGTGTCTAGAGATTCACTCAGCACAGATCCTTGCTGCATCTTCTCTTTCCACCCTACCAGTGTCTGTTGCCTTTTAGGTTGCCCTTGAGAGAGTTGTGTTTCCACAATTAGTGGAATACCAAACACATCTGTTTGAGAATATGCCAAACTTGATGACCTTGTTCTTACCATTGATACTGGATTTGAATGGCTTAGCACTATGTCTGATATACATGCTTTTGTTGACATATCTAGTGTGCCTTTAACAGAGTTTGCAGGAGCAGTGGAGAAGGAATATGGTTGGATAATGGACTGTCCCATATCATTGGTCTCATTTAGCCTGGTGCACTGCGCTGTGTTGCTGTTGGGGAGTGGTTGATGCAGAACTGGAACAATACTTATATCCAGGGTTTGCTGTTTTTGCACAGGAACCATTGTTTTAGATTGTTTCTGACTTGTTGACTCCAGGGGTGCTGGTTCAACCACCAAAGGAATACCAACAGAATTTTCTCTGGCAACTGCTCTTGCACTTGGCTTATTAACAAGGGATACTACTTCACTTTGAATAGACTCATATTCTGGCATTGTTGTCCCCATTGTGACTTGGCATGGCTTGGGTGACATATCCAGTGCGTCAGCTGTGATGTGTTTTGCTGAAATGGATGTCTGATGAGTATGAAACATGGCCGATGACTGTGGAGTAGAGTAATTTGATATGGCAATGACACCAGGTTTGCTTTGCTGAAATGGTTGTTGATATAGATTATAACCTAAGTGGCACTGAGTCTCATTCTCAAACCCTGATTGTGCATTTGGAGGGGAGTTGATCAAAATGTCAGAAAGAAGTTCTTGAGAGGGGATAGCAACAACTAGGGGTAAACCAACAGAATTTTTTCGAGCAAGTTCACGGACACTTGGTTTGCCTCTCATTAGTGGTATAGCTTCAGTATGAGTGTCATCTCTTTTTACTTCCAAAACCACCTTTTTCAATTTGGCAGAAGATTTTGTAGTCATGTCTACTATGGCCTTAACTGAATTGGCAGGTGCTGTGGCTTGCTGGGGTCGTATAAAAACTTCAAGGGATTTGGATGACTGAGCTAAAAGAGTTTGCTTTCCTGGTAATGATGCCCTCCTAATACTAGATGGAATCTCCTCTTTCTGAATTGAACATCTGAGCTTATTACCCAGTATAGAATGAGAATTATGTTCCTCCATAGGTTGTGAACTTATATGTTCAATTGTTTGTCCCCGGGAGTCCGGTGAGTCATCTCTATATGACAAATCAATGGATCCATGACGACTAGGACTTGACTCTGCCTCTTCAGAAATTAATGGTTTTCTTTTTGTCAATGAAAGTGCCTCACAGACAGGATCCTTTGATGGCACAACAGTTTGCGGAGTCCGCAGAGTTGTTATCTTGGCAGACATGTCTAATGTAGCTTTAATTGAGTTTGCTGGTGCAGTATTCTCCTGGTAGTTTTGAGTCTGTCCACTAGAATGATAAGAGGGAGGTTTAAAAGTTCCTCTCTTACAGTCGGCTGCAATCTGCTGTTTAAAACCTGTTGTACCCATTGTTGGGATTTGCTGCATCTGCAGTTGCTGCCTCTGAGGTTCAGCTTGTTTTCTTATAGCGGGGCTTACACGTGATAAGGTATCTACAGGTTGCATCAATCCAACTTTTGCTGTGTGTTTGAGATCACCATCAAGGCTTGGTGCTTTACCTGAAATATTAGTCAGAGACGAGCTTGTTGTTTCTGATAACATTATTTTAGAGTCAGAACTCTTTGATAATTTATTGGAAGATTTAAGAGGTGGTTTGGATGAAATGTCAATTGCACCTTTGCCAGTGGCTGAAACATGAGTTTGGTTTGTCTTAGTTGTTATAGAGGTACTCTGGGAGGCACGTGGTCCTTGGATACGCATAGTAGAAGAGACATAGCCAACTCTAATTTCTGGACTAGACAATCTTCTTTCTGATTGGCTGTGTTGATCAACTGGCCTATAGTTGTTCAGAGAATGTATACTCTCAACTGGCACTTTTGGACTTTGCTGTAATGTGCCCAAGGGGGGATATTCTGAATTAAGCCACTCAGCTTCAGCTTCAGCTTCCTCTATTGGTTTTGTCAGATCTACAGCAATTTTGGTGTTGTCGATCAAGTCTACAGTTGCCTTTGTATCCGTTTGCTCCTTCTCTTTTAATCTTTTCAGCTTGTACCGTGTACAGTCAACAGCCTTATCTTTTTGTGTAGATTCTTTGTAGACATCTGTTGCTTCTTTTTCTTTTATCTGTTTGTTTTTATTTGTCGTGGCAGAAAAATCTACGACTTTGTTGCCAATTTGATTGCCAATAGGAGTGCCAAAGTTATGATTTGTCTTGTAAAGGTAGGCGTCACTGCATGGAATTGAGTCATTCAGTATGTGTAACTGGGGTGTACATTTCTGAGATGACTCTTGTGGGTGATTTTGAGACGGGGAGGCTGTTTGGTCCACTGCTGAAGTACTGCTGACTTTGCTAACATCACACACACCTGTGACAGAAGTCTTATTTACTTGTGGTAATTCTCTAGGTTTATCTGCCTGGGATGGCTGCCTTGAAAGCCGGGCTCTCTGCGGGGAACCAGAAGTCACAGTTGGGGTAGATATAGTGGGTAAACTCCTGATAGAAGTTGGCTGTGCTGGAAGAGTTGAAGTGCTGTCTCCTTTACTTTTACTTGGTGGGGTAGGCAGTTTCCTTCCCACCTGCACAGGTCCTGGTATTTTTGAAGCTGAAGCAGTCTGATTTATTTTTGAAGTCTCTGAAACCTTGCTAGACACTGATGGTGATGTGGCAGGTTTACTTACATCCGTGTGAGAAGACATTCCAACGACTCCTCCAATAGCTGAAAATGGGGAGCTTGACTTCGGTCTTGGTTGATCTGTAAGTGTATCATCTACATGCGCAATCCTGATTTCAGGAATTTGGTTAGATCTGTTTGGAAGGATTTGTGTCAAATAGCCCCTTGGAGAAGTTGAAGGTGAGGATGTAAGCACATTTGCTATCCCCTGATTCTTCCAGTATGGCCCCCCCTGTCCCCCTTTTGGTGTCTTTAAAGTAAGATCAGCTGCCTCCATTTGCTTCTCTTGAAAGGTGTAACTATTTTGTACTGATTCCACCATGACCTTTTTCAGTTTGTATACCGTAAAGTCAACAGGCTGCTCTTCTTGAGAAGATATGGATTCCTGAAACATTTGAGAGAAGCTTTCCAAATTCATGTTCATTATTTTTTCACCTTTTTTAAGGGCAGAAGTTAGGTCCATGGGTGTGTCTGGAAGCATTAGCTTCTCATGTTGCTGGCCTGGACTCCAGAGGCTTCTGTCCTCAGGGTAGAGGGGGATTTTAAAACCACAAAGGGTCACTTTGTCTTTTTCATTTTGTTTCAGGATGTTTGCAATGTTTTCAGTGATATTACCTAAAGCCTGTACATCCTCTGGCGCAGCACAGGCATAGAGATGTCTGCCAGCTCTGTCCGTTAGAAGTGAATAAATGTATTCCTCATCTGTATAAACATAATATCCACAGTCTCCAGCTTCAGCTGGCCACCACAACCCTTGCTCCAAAAGCGAAATCCATTGTTGATACCACTCGGCATCTTCAAAAAGCATTTCGTCATCTCCTGCAGAACTGCTTAAATCCATGGCACCACGTGTTAGATCCATTGGACCTTTTTTTGTAGCAAGTTGTTTTAAAAATGCCGTTGCTGATTTCAAACCAAAGTCTGAATCCTGAACAACATTACTATCAGCGCTTTTTTCCACAACTTTGCTGAATTCATTTAAACTGCATTCTGTAAGTGACTGACATCTACTGAACCGTGTCTTTGTTTTTTCTGTAGACAGATTCAGAGCACTTCTTTCAACAATCCAAGGTTTTAGGTTCTTATCAAGATCATTCAAGTGGTCACAGCTACTCCAGGAATTCTTTTCTCTGCAACTCATATCAAACAAAACAAGATCTTCATCTGGCTCAAGAAAGCGATTTCTGCTCTCAAACAGGTGCACAGGAGCATCCCTCCAGGGATGTGAGGGTATATTGAAGTCACTGATGTCCATTTGTTTAGGGTTAAACCCTTTGTGATTCTCCCATTGGGGTTCTTTAACTGTGGGTGCTTGGCATGCCTGGTAGCGTTCCTGAACTTGATTAGCAAGGGCTTCAGCAAGGGCATAATCATTGAGTTGCTGCCACAGAAGAGCTTCTATGAGACACTGATGCTCGTAGAGGTCTGGTGGAATAACACCATGTTCTGTAAAGTTGTATAAAAGATCCTTGTAACCATACTCATGTGCAGTTCCATACAACAGACGTTGAATTTCGTCAAGATAGAGCTGGGTTGGGGAAATTGTAGGATCTTGCCGAACCTGAGACTGCAGAGGTTCTTCATGGGTATCTGCAACAACAGCAGTGGTGAGTGACGCTGTACTTGAAGGGATATCCTCCTTACTCTTTGGTAGTAAATGATTAAAAATACCTTTTTCGCTTTCCATTCCAGTGGCAGTAGTGCTACTGTCACTGGTGCCTGTTTTGAAAATGCTGGATAGCAAACCAGGAGATGTGCTATTTGTGTTTGTTTTTGTTTCCTCCTTCCCAAGCTGAGGGGTTAATGGCTGCTGTGTCTTTGATGAAGGTTCATCTGTGACACTAAAAAGACCTGAGAGGAAACCTTTTTGAGCTGTACTTTTTAAATCCTTATCTGTGGCTACATCTTGGGATGAATGAACCTCCACTGGTTTGATTCTTTGAATCTGTGGTCGCCCCTGTGCTGGACGTGGATGTTGTTGCTGTTTTACTTCAAGGTTTACCTGATTAGCAGGTGATGATGACTGTTCCGTGGTACCTGATATTTTGTTCAATAGGTCAGAGAATATTCCCCCTGTATCAGACTGGGCTGTATTTTGCCCTGACTTAACAGATGGTTGACCTGTCTGAGTAGGCTGGGGTGACTGTTGTTGTTGTTGCTGTTGCACATTTTCGCCAGACGCAAGCTTCAGAATGCCTGAAAGCAAGCCTCCACTTTGACTAGGCTGTTGGGTTGCTGGATGTTGAGGACTTGCCATTTTGCCAGGTTGTTGTTGTTGTTGTTGTTGTTGTTGTTGAGGTGATGTCTGAGCAAACAAACCAGACAAGAATCCTCCTTGCTGACTGGGTTGAGATGACTGTGGACCAGCAGACTGACCAGGTCCAACGACATTTGAAATATTGCCCTGTTGCGACCCAGTCTGTGGGGTAGGTGGTTGTGATACATTATCAGAAGATGCCAGCTTGTTAAAAAGCCCAGACAACAGTCCACTCTGTTGTGGCTCTGGTGCAGAGGAACCAGCTTGTGGAGGAATCTGATTTTGCCTCCGCAGAGGTTGTCTGTTACCTTGTTGGGGTTGATGCTGGTTTGGATGACTAACAGGTGACTGCTGCTGTGCTGGAGGTGTAGGACCTGTTGAAAAGAGCCCAGAGAGAAAGCCTCCCTGTTGGTTAGGTGGCTGCTGGGTCATCTTAGGGCCTGGTCTTTGTTCCTGTTGAAGCTCTGATTGACTTCCCGATGACTGTGGGGTGCCTGCATCTGCAATTTTGTTGAAGAATCCTGTGAGCATCCCTCCAGGACTACTGGGGGGCTGTTGTGGAGGAACTTGGTTTTGTCGTTGTAAATTCTGTCTATTGCCCTGTTGCTGATTAGGTTTCCGTCCAGATGGGCCACTCTGTTGCTGGTTTGGGGAGGGCTGGGCTGGGTTTACAGAACCAGAGTCTTGACCCCCAATTCCAAAAAGACCAGAGAGGAAACCTCCCTGTTGAGGAGGGGCTTGCTGTACTGTTTTTTGGTTAGTCTCTTGACCACCAGGCTCTGACTGAGATGGAGCAGGACTAGGTTCCACAATCTTGTTAAAAAGTCCTGAAAGCATGTTACCTGATTGCTGATTTGCTTGTGTAGATTGTGTAGCCATAGGTCCTTTAGGTAATTGGGTAGCAGTTTCTTTAAATTTCATCAAACCTCCAAATAACCCACTAGGTTGGGGTATTGTTTCTGTTGCTTTAGGAGGCGGTTTCTCTGTTGTTTCGTCAAGTTGTTGCTGTTGGTTTGGTTGTTGATCTGAGATAACACCGCTTCTCTGTTGCTGGTCAGGTTTACCTTTGTCAGGGGGGGGTGCTTCTGCTGACTGAGTATGAGAAGTGGTCCCTTGACCAATTTTTTGTTGAGGTTTTTCCATTTTCACTGCGTGGTCAGCCACTTCTGGATGCGAGTCTTGACTGGACTGTGTTGGCTGAGACACAGTCACTGTGTCTGTAGATTTTTTTAAGAACCCAGATAAGACTCCGCCAGGAGATTGCTGTGCAACAGCAGATTGTCCTAGCTTTTGAGTTGGAATTTGGCCAGATTGGCCTCCTGGCAATGTTGACGGGGACTGATTTGTAGGAGCAGAAACACTGTCAGAGGCAAATTTTAAAAATCCAGACAACAGTCCACCTTGCTGTTGTATGGCAGAACTCTGTTGTGCTTGGGAAGACGGCTGGGTGGGTGATGAAAATAGACCTGAGAATAACCCACCTTGTTGAGGCTGACTATCCCCTGCCTGGGGTTTCTTGCCAGATGACACATCTTCTGTTGATCCCAGCTTCAACAGTCCAGAAATAATTCCTTGAGCCGATGAGGCTTGTGGTCGTGATGTGGCATGTTCCACAGGCTTGGGAGGACCTTCATCTTTAGATGTGACATTTGCTTCAGGTTGGATATCTGTCGTGCATTGGGAATCTTTTCCTGACACTGTCTGCTCTCGAGACAGTTCTTCTGCTTTGCCATCAGTGCTCTCTGTGGTTTCATGGACCATTTGCTCAGTATGCCCTTCAGTTTGAGAGCTGGGTTTGGTTACTGTCACAGTAGGAGTCATTTGTGGCTTTGCTGGTTCGTTGGCGGGTTCACTTGGGGCCACCTTAAACAGATTGGAAAACCATCCAGTTTCAGCATTTCCTTTTGGTACACTTTCAAGAAGTGAAGCACGACTTGGAGAGGGAGTTCTTGCAGGGTTTGGGGATGGACTTTTTGGTGGGGCATTGGCATCTTCGCCAGATGCAAATTTAAGAATCCCCGAGAGCACACCTCCATCTGCTTTTGGTGGGGTATTTTCAGAGTTGAAAAATGGGATTTTGAGTTTGCTGCCTAAAAAGGACTCCTCTGCAGGCTTGGTGTCAGTCTGCGGGGGATTTTCAGGAGGAACTGTTGATATGAGGTTAGAGAAAGACTTCTTAAAAGGACTGAAGAATCCTGTTTCCTCTGAACTGCTTTCAGGTTTTGGTTCAGATACTGTAGGGGTTCTTCTTTGCTGAATATCAGGTAGTTCACCAGATGACTCCGTTTCTGGCAGAAGCTCTACAGACCCACTTCCTGTTTCTTGCGAGAGCTCAATCGATCCACTTCCTGTATCTGGCAATAACTCAACTGATCCACTTCCTGAACCTGGTCTTGTCTCACTCGACAACTGTCGCTCTGTTTGTGAGCCATCTCTATTAGGACTAGGGGTTCTGCTTACAGACCCATGCTGGGATCTGCTGCTTGCTGCAGACCCACTTCTTTGCTCTGGTGGTTGAGGTGATGGGTCCCTAGATGGTGGTGCACTGGAAAAAAGTCTCAAAGGACTAAACCTTCCTAACATGGATTCAATCCCAGATGTGGATTGGTTAGCAGTGGTTGCACTGCCTTGTTCCTCTGTGCTAACATGCGTTGACATCGGATCAGTGTCAGCTTGCCGAGTGGTTTCAGAGGACTGAAATGGCAAAAGAGACTGAAGGGAAAACTTTTTTTCTGTTGTGGGCTCTTGAGAGGCAGGTGGAACTATGGCAACTGGGGGGGAAGTACCACCACTTTTGGGAATAAATGAAAAAAGCTTTGAAATGCTTGACTCCGGTTGGGGTGATGCTTGGGTAGCAGGTGGATCTGTTGCGGTTGTACCAGAGGTTTCTGTGGGTTCCGCACTAGCTTTAGGGATCAAAGACAGCAATTTTGACACACCAAAGTCTGCCTGTGCTGGTTGAAGGGATTGAGTTTGGCCAGAGAGGTCTACCTCAGTGGTAGATTTTGATCCTTTGATTGAACTGAATAATGAGCTCATGACATTCTTCACTCCAGTTATGCCCTGTTCGGCAACACTGTCCTCCTTAACTTCAGGTTTGACTTTGTCGCTATTACTGTCTCCAGTTTGCACAGGTTTAGCGTCGGTTGGTACTGCTGGGAGTTTTCTTCTTATTGGTTTAGGGATTGACTCCAGGTTGTTGACCTCTTTCTCTTTTACAGCCAGGTATTCAGACACTGAGTGAACCAAGCTCTGCAGTTCATCCATTGGATCTACATATTCATTGCTTGGCTCCTCTACAGGAGACAACATGGGATCTTGTCCACAACATGTTCTCCCTTTGCTTGAATAGCCTTGTCCTCCATAAGGCGACATATACTTGTCTGGGTAGTAGTAACCTTCATATTCATAACTATCATCCCCCTCAGTGAAGGTCAGGTCATATAGTTCCTCTTCCGATCCGAAGGAATACTGCAACTCATCTGAACCATCCGAGCCATATTCACTCCTTATGATCCTTGCGGCCTCTTCCCGAGCAGCCTCCTCCTCACGGAAAGCTGCATAGCTTTCAAGCGTGTCCTCTAAGGCAGTTTTGGCCCACAGTCTGGTCTTGAAGAGTAAACTTTCTCTGTCCGACTGCTGTCGCAGCTGTTTGACAGAGGGAATTATATCAATTTCAGGAGGGGACACTTCATTCTCGAAACTGCCGGCTTCCTTATAAACTAAACGTACTTCTCCACTACCAAAGCCACGTCTCTCTCTGTGAGACCTGCCATCCGGCTCATCGGTATCCTCAGGCGATAGTGCATCACATTCCACCGTTTGATAGAACCTGCTGCCTTTGGACGGGCTGTCGCCGATTCTGTAGATGATGCTTTTGTTTTCGTCCTCCCACATTTTCTGCTCGGGGTCTAAGTAATCGTCCAGGACACCTGAATCAGGCACTTTATATTTACTCTCCCAATCCTCCACACCCATTCCCGAGTCAACAGGGATTATTCTAACTCCACCCTTACAGTTTGATCGCCTGGATTCAATTAAGAAATAAAAGTGGCATGCAGGAAGCGTTGGAACACGATGCAAAGAAAAAGAAAAGAGAAATTAAGCATTAGACGTGAAACAAAAACAGTGCAGCGCATGTAAAGAAAGTGTTTAGACAAGAAACGGAATAGCAACTGAAAAAAGCCAACTATGTTGAAGGAAAAGTACATTGTTTAATAGTGTGTAAATTAATCCAACGCTGGTGCCTATGAACATGAAGAACTTAGTCATGTGCAGTGTGTGTGTGTGTGTGTGTGTGCGTGTGCGTATTTGTGTGTTTACCTGGGCCTCCTCATTTCTCTATAGTCTAGCTCGTAGCTCTGCACGGACTCAGACTCCCTGGACAGGGTCTGGTGCGGGACCCTGCGTCCTATCGGGTACTGGTGCACCGACGAATTCGTCTGGGACGTGTTGTGGAACCGTGGAGGCCTGTTGCTGGTCTCGCTGCGGTAGTCGCTGTCGCGGTCGTCCATCGCACTGTCGTGGTCATCGAACGCTGGACGACAGACAAACACAAACACGCGTTCTAAATTGCAATATTAATATATGTGATATACAGATGCATTAGGTGGTAAACCATATTAGATGATCTTCCCACTGCTCGTCATTACTGTGAAACCCTTTTGTCCAATCTGATCACACACCATGAAACCAACTTATTAAGTACACGGCTGTGTACAATGTTAAATGTAAAAGGAAAGAAATAAAAAAAAAAGGTTGTTTGATTGACATTCTGACAATGCAAATCCTCAGAGGTTGGAAAGAAGAATTCACAATATACAATAAGACTAGTTAGAATACTAGTAGAATATTTAGCTCCCTCTTGTGGTGGAAAAAAATACAACACAAACAATGGACATCAAGGTGACAACGACTTGAACGAGAAATTTGATGAATAGAATCGAATGCCACATGAGACGTGTCAACAAAAAATTGCTTATGATTTGTTTGAGGTTACATGAGTGTTACATTTCAAATCAAATCAAGACAAACAAAGGATACCGGCCAAACATGCAGTGGATTTTATAAAAAAACAACAACATAAAAACAAAGGTAAATAGCAGTCCAGTATCACACGGGAGTGGGAGGAATAGAAAGTCACACATGGGGGGGAAAAGAAAACAACCATTATACGTACTCTGCTGTTCACTCCATCCAAAATAACTCCAACTGCCTGGTGGCATGGAGGCAAACGTTCAAAAAAGGGATCAGGGAAGAAAAGTGATTACTGAAGAATCAAAACCAGTGACTGTTGACTAGCGTCGATGGCCCAATGAGAATGGGACGATAACATGGGACGGAGGGAGAACATCCAGATCTGTGATTCACGGAAATGATGGATGATAAAAATCAGCGAGAGATGGAAACTTCCACAATATCGATTTTTTTAAATCCAGTATGAGACGGTGACAACCCACAATACAGCGGCAGGGGAAAGTGGTTTCACATCAGTTCTTCAAGTTGTGTAAATCCCATAAAAATGGTCATAACAAAAATGCTTTGTCTCGAAGAAAAAATAATGTATTTTGTCCAAATTAGAGTCGTGGAATGATTAATTCATGGCGGCACAGACTCGCGTAAACTTTCCCGTGAAAAGTTCAACGGCAGGAATATGTTCTGAACACTTACAGCACTGAGAGGGCACAGAGGCCGTCCGTCTTCTCTGGACCTCGTCCTGCAGTGGATACTTCCACCGGAATGGAAATAGGAGAGGAGAAGAGAAAGAGATGAGTGAATCAATAGCTATATTTCATAGCAATATGGCACATTTCAGTGCAGTATTTATTCATCGTATTTGCTGTGACAACCATCGTTCGCCACTAGGTGTCAGCAGAGGGCAAACTGGGAAAGGGAAACTGCAACATGACTGCAAAGGGTTTGGATATAATAATAATATTAATATGTGGTAAACCTAATTATGAAGAATACTCGCAAAAGCATACAGAGTCCGTAGTTATCTTGTAAACAATCTTTACAAAATACACACAGACTTTAATGAAAACTAGATTTCAATGATTTCAGATGCCTTGTTTTCTTCCTGCCAAAAATATATTGTCCCAAAAAAGTTACTGTCCCAAACGTGCCTGGACGCAGGAAACAGTGAATACACAATGTTTGTCATGTTGTTAGACACAAAATCAGAATACTAATACTATCCTCCACTGCTTTTAAAAATTGGTTTCAAGTGACATTGAGGGTTCATATCTCTACCTGAAGAAAAATAAAGTTGGGATTCCCATCCCTAACGGCTAAAGAACTTCTGACTCATTGACAGCACATGGACATTCGTAGTGAGCTCACCTCGTCGTGTATCCGCATGGTGTTGATCCGCTCCAGTTTACTGGTCCAGTACTGAGCCTCGTCCTCCGGGATATCTGGACAAGATGGATTGACGAGAATACAAAAATAGATGCTTTTAAAAAAGTGAGAGGAATCAAAAAAGAGTGACAGGACAACAGAGCAGAGTGGAGGAAATGCAGACACACGGGCAGGACGGAGGCGTTGAAAAGACACAACGTGAGCCAAAGAGCAAGGACAAGTGGAAGACCCCTCGCTCTCCGATGTAGCTCCACCCTCCTCCTCCAACGCTCCCCCGTCCCGTCCCGTCTCGTCCCATCCCATCCGACACTGCTCGACGCGGCCCCCATCTTATATTTATGTGTGTTTAATAGCTGATGAGGAGGGTTTCCTTTTGGGGGCCCCGGAAATAGAACGAGCAACCTCCTCGGGGGGCCGCGCGGGACGTCCCCCACAGGCAGAGGAAGACAAGGGGGACGAGAATAGGACGGAACAAATAATATGAAACTCCGACTTTAGTCTCTGGCCAAGTTAAAGAATCGTTGTTGTTGGAAGACATAATTAAATCTTAACGTTTCCATGTTCTTCTCTGTCTGAATATTTTATGTGCTATTCACATAAGGACATTTTGCCAAACAGATTCCAAATTGTTCTGGGCCACTGCAAAGTTGCACCTTTTAAATTTCTTGTATGATGTAATATTTTACATCCTAGGCCTGGATATGTTGCTTCTGCTGTATCTGTAGTCGCAATAGTACACTGTTCATCTTCACCACTTTATATCCAATTTGAATAAATGAAGAGTAAGGTTTCTATTATCGAAATGCCATATTGCTAGACTGCAGGGATTGCAGGGATTGTCTGTGGGGTTTTGGTTTGTTGTGTGATATGTGCTTGTTGCTCTTTAAGCAAAGAATTCAATAAAAAGAGCTTTGAAAGAAGACGAGGGGTTGATTGGACCTGGCTCAAAATCTCAGGCAAGGCCCTTAATGCAACCTGATGAACCTGCCGACCGCTGATATGTAACCGATTATTGTAAGTCGCTTTGGACAAAAGTGTCAGCAAAATTAAGCAATTGTTAAAAAAATTATAAATTTAAACGAGGCGGGCGTCATGTGTAATGTCCAAAAAGATTAAATAGACGCACCAGACCGTCTGAAGTAGTTCTCCTCGTGGTCCAGCAGAGGGCGCACTCCATCAGCACGTTCCAATACATTTGAACGAATTGCATGTCGCGTCAAATTCGTTCATAATTAGGTTTTTACGGGAAAAAGTGACAGCCCGAAGTTCAACTTACACATTCTCATACTTTGATAAAGTTAGTGCAAGTGTGTGCAAACTAGTAAGTAACTTCTTTCTCAGCCAAGTGAATTTTGACATATATTTATCAATATTTGTTGATTGGAGCTTTCGATATTGTTATTTCTAATATTTTATTGCAAGGTCAATATGCTGACCCTTTGCTCTCTATCAGAGTTTGTCATTTTGATAAGTTATTGTAAAACCTGTGCTCATTCATATTATAAAAAAGTTATTATCACATTTGAAGTTGTTGTTTTTCTTAATTTTTAGTGAAACCATCATCTTTTTTTTTTGGCGGCTTGAGATTAGAAAATCTGATTGATCGTGCTTGTGTGTGATTTTTATCGCGAGCAAATGTGTGTTTGTGCACACACGCATACCGAAGGGCAACTCGAAGCGGGTGTCCAGCAGCACTTGGTGTGGCGTCGGGTTGGCGGTGCCGCAGACCTCGTCCTCCCTCATCAACACCTCGGAGTCCAGAGACGTCCACTCGCCTGGTCCCTCCTGATGGGACAGGAACAGCGGACGACAGGGAGGAAATAAAAGAAAGAGGTCACAGGTGAAGGAAACAAGGATAAAACAAAAGAAAGAGTAACAGAAATAACCAGAGCTGAGGACGAGGCTGGGGCCTGAGGAGGAGGAACGTGGTTCAAAGATGAATCAACGCAATGGCCGTGAGCGAATTATCGTCTTCTTCCAACCCGAGCGGAGAAGACAAACATCTACGAGGCTGAATTATTAACGACTGCATCACTTTCAAAAACTCTCCGGAAAAAGGTGGAGACGGTGAGAGTGTGTGTGTGTGTGTGTGTGTGTGTGTTTATTGTGAAGGGTTGCTGTGGGCTTGAGCAGCACATTCTGTACCGTACATGAAAAAATGTATTTATTTCATTATTCATCCGTGAGTACAAACACAAACAGCCAGTGGCGAGGGAGGGGGCGAGGGAGGGGGCCACAACATAGCTCCTTCGCCTCTCCTTCTTCCTGTTGCAAAGGTATGATATTATTAGTTTTTTTGTTGCTGAATTGGCAATAACCAGTGTCACCGTCAAAAATAATAGAAACAACACTGTTTCGTAATGACGTCGCCATTACGTCATTTACGTCACATGACGACCACTGATTGGTTCATCTGAATGAGATGTGCATCGTGTCTCTAATCTTACCGGTTGCAAAAAGCGAATGCGTTACCACACTACATGACATCATGTTTTGACTTCATGGTGACGCCATGATGACATCATTCCTAGTATAAGATCATTTGTGTGAAAGAAGGAGGGTGCGTAAGTCGTGTGTGTGTGTGTGTGTGTGTGTTGGATATGTGTGTGTTGGATGTGTGTGTGTTGGATGTGTGTGTGTTGGACGTGTGTGTGTTGGATATGTGTGTGTTGGATGTGTGTGTGTTGGATATGAGTGTGTTGGACATGTGTGTGTTGGATATGTGTGTGTTGGATGTGTGTGTGTTGGATGTGTGTGTGTTGGATGTGTGTGTTGGATGTGTGTGTGTTGGATGTGTGTGTGTTGGACATGTGTGTGTTGGATATGTGTGTGTGTGATGTGTGTGTGTTGGATATGAGTGTGTTGGATGTGTGTGTGTTGGATGTGTGTGTGTTGGATGTGTGTGTGTTGGATATGAGTGTGTTGGATATTTGTGTGTTGGATATGTGTGTGTTGGATGTGTGTGTGTGTTGGATATGTGTGTGTTGGATGTGTGTGTGTGTTGGATATGTGTGTGTTGGATGTGTGTGTGTTACCTCGTCGGACTGGTGGATGGCGTCCAGCGGAATCAGCGTCGTGCCGATCATCGTGTCCCAGATCAAACCTTTGTTCCACAGCTCCACCACCAGACCGGACTCCAGGTGATTGATCTCACTGGGGAAAAAACGCAGAACCACAGAAACATCATTCCTTTGCCTAGAAGTTATCTGAATAAACAACTGAACAAAGCTGCAGTTGAAAAAAACACCCTGGTTTTATCTTTTAGCTTCATACACGATGAATGTGAGTCTTTCCATGAATAATAAATAACAAATATACCAGGATTTTAATGTTTCTTTCACATATGGACTTTTCTGTATCTTTTGCCCACATACATTTATCAATATGTACTTTTTGTAATTGTAATTTCCCAGGTTTCTAAACTCATTTTCCCAGCATGCTCTGAGGCAAAGTTAAAATTCAGTTCTAACTTGACTGCTGCAACTTTCTTTGGCACTGTGCAATTTAAAACAAAAATAATTTGCCTTATATTAACGATGGATGAACTTTAATTGCATGGAAAACTTCAATCAAATTGGATTAAACTGTTTTCATAATACAATAAATTAATCCAACACAACAATAACAAAATTAACATGATGCATATTTATCAGTCAAACATACATGAGTAAGAACTAAAGGGTGAATAGTTGCAACAGATGCTTAATAAGCATGTTTACGTTACATAAACAGGATTTTTTACATGAATATAAAATACATAAATCTCAAATCTTTGGCTTGTTTTTTTTGTGTGTTCATGCAACTTATCCTTATTGAACTTTATTGAAGACAACAACATTAAGATGCCCACATTGTTAAAAACACATGCAATAAACAAGTCTTGTTAACCTTCTTTACGAGTTAGCATACTGAAACTTAATCATATTTTACAGTGTACACACAATGCAGTGATCCCTCTGACACACTAGGACCTCATGTGCCCGATGCACCTTCCCCCTCCTGTCAGGTGAGGAACGTGGACCGATCGTACGGTAAAGCAGCGAGGCTGAAGTGATGGCAGCCGTCACTCTCTGACAGATACCAGAACGCAGCAGAACTGTCTCAAAACTGTCTCCAATGCTCATCTGCATATTCATATTCACCGTCCCATTCAAATTCACATCGCCTCGGTTTGGCTGTCAGTCATCGCCGATGACACTTCAACAGCTGGGATGATAGAGAGAGAGAGAGAGAGGAGGGTGGGCGGGCGGGAGAAACTGGTGGGATGTGTGTGTGTGTGTGTGTGTGTGTGTGTGTGTGTGTGTGTGCTGCAGCCAGCCGATTATGACTCGAGTCATAACGATGACGTTCCTGCCTCTTAGCATGATTATCGATGACCATGTGTCCGCTCACTTGCATGATGCCACGAGATAAAACACATTATATCTGTGCCAATGAAGATTGTTGAATTTTTTAGAAATAGAATGAGAGCAGTGTGTGTTTGTGTGTCTGTGTGTGTGTGTCTCTGTCTGTGTCTGTGTGTCTGTGCGTGTGTGTGTGTGTCTGTGTGTCTGTCTGTGTGTGTGTGTGTGTCTGTCTGTGTGTGTGTGTGTGTGTGTGTGTGTGTGTCTGTGTCTGTGTGTCTGTGTCTGTGTCTGTGTGTCTGTGTGTGTGTGTGTGTGTGTGTGTGTGTGTCTGTGTGTGTGTATGTGTGTGTGTGCTTTACATCCAACTCCGGCCTTGCCCTCCATCACAGCCCATCCATTTTTGAGGGAACAGTTTGTTGCAGCAGGGGAAAATAAATAGTGTATTTTTATCGTTGGGAAAAATCACACTCGGACCTCGAAGGCGTCTTACAACACACCTACACGCTGTCATCTATTGTTCAGGAGAGGAGGAAGAGATTGGAGCGGGGACTGAAAGGAGGGAAAGTTACGAGGCAGCGGCTGAGCGCGAGGCTTCGTAGGAGTAACGCAGCGAAGAGGGAGGAGACGGTGAAACACAGTTTTTCCTTCTCCTGTGTAGAAAAGCTTGACACCCAGATGTTTCTTTTTAAACGGAGCCAATCATTGTCAACTGCTGTGTGCCGGGAATTTCAAATGTCCTCGCGTTTCCTGCTCTGACGAGTCACGTCATCAAACACAACCTGTGGTTACAGACGAGGTGAGAAAATCCCCCTGTGGAGTAAAAGGGAAAAAAGAAAAATGGAGGAGGCGGAAATTATTAAAGGGAAAGTGCAGTGATTTTGAAGTGGGGTTTGTATGAGTTACCTATGCACAGTTAATATGTGACCTCGTGGAGACGGTGATCAGCGATGTCCTCTAACGGAGTTCGGAGGAGAAGTGGAAGTAGCGTAAGTCTGAGTCCCACTGTTGCAGAGGCGACCGCCCAATTTTAAACAATATCTAAAAATGATATATATATCCGTTCCATTGTACGCTGAAGGATGTATTCTTTTCACAGCTCAGACAGCCGTTTAAGTTTGCACTTTCTTTGCAAGTGTACTTCGGACCACGTGTCACTGCGCCAACTCGCGCCGGCCGAGTATCGCTCCGCAAATCAGCTGTTGGACTCAAAGCTGCCGCGGCGAGTTGGCCCCCATTTCACTGATCACCATCTCCATAAGGTCACGTATGCATAAGTAACTCATACAAGCCCCAATTCAAAATCACTGAACTGTCCCCTTAAGATTTACCTGCATTTTTAGATCTTTTCTTTCACTTTCCATATGTTTTTCCACAACTAGTTCTCTATCATCTGTGGTTCACGCGTTGCACTGAGGTCCAGCTCAACAAGGCACGAACCTGAAGTAAAGTCAAAGATCTTCTGCTCACATAAATCAACTCTTTTCGCCAACGTTTTCTTTCACGCCGAAAGTCAAAAAAACACTTTTAGAGTCTTATTATTATCAATTTAGACTTTCCCTAATGAAATTTGTTGTCATTCTCCAGTTGACCTCGTCTTAAAGTGAAAGACAAACCTCTTTTAAATGGCTGAACCTCTCCAGACCTCCCAGTACAGTAACATGCTGACCTACATATCGAGGAGATCCCTGAACCGAGGTGAGGAAGAACGAGCAGAGAGAGAGAGAGAGAGAGAGAAGGCCGATGACCTCTGACATGATAACGGTAATCAGGTCAGTTGCATGTGAGGCCAGAGAGGTAGACGTACAGAGAGAGAGAGAGGGTGAGGAGAGGAGGAAAGACAGAGTGATGGAAGACAGAGATGAAGGGAATACAACAGAAAGCAAAAGAGAGAGAGAGAGAGAGAGAGAGAGAGAGAGATTGAATGTGATTGAGCAGAGACGAGCATGTGAGGTCTGGTAACGCTGAGTGTAGAGAGAGATCAACGTTCAACTGCTTATCCCCTTATCTCACACACACACACACACACACACACACACACACACACACACACACACACACACACACACACACACACACACACACACACACACACACACACACACACACACACACACACACACACACACACACACACACACACACACACACACACACACACACACACACACACACACACACACACACAGAGAGAGAGAGAGAGAGAGGCTGCTGTCCAGTAGCCTCCCGTGTATATAATCAGATTTAATACAGAGTAAGAATAAGAGGCAGCAGACGATGAGCGGATCGATGCTGCACGACGACGACGGCGATGTCGCGGCGAACGCAACCTCCTGAACAATGTTACAGGTAGAAAATAGCACAAAGATTTATAGCGTTTTGCTTCTTTAACCAGGACACGCGGACGTCTGGTGCGTTTTCCCGTCTCTCTCCTCTTATTCCTTCACCTTTCTACACATCTAACATAAAAGGCGGCAGCAAATGTGTGAACCGTGAAGGACAAAACATGTCAGCTCTCGAGTCCCCGCGTTCATCGCTGCCCACGGCGGCACAGTGTCGACCGGCACGTGCAACTCTTACGTACTCGATATATCAGTCGTGTGGAAAAGCACATTTTAGTTTCCAGCCTCTGTGACGTCATTGTCACGGGGAAATTGCGGTAAAAGGTTCTTTATTGGATCGTCTAAATTCCACAGAAACATTTTGTTTTCTCTCTCTCTCAAAAAGCATTTTCATTATGAAAAAAGGAAAATGCATTCACCTTGGACACATTCACTCAAAAGTGTTGCAGGGGAAAATACAAAACTAATTGTGGTTAATGCTAAGTTTTCAACGCCAACGCACACTGTCAGACGGCGACCACCGACCTGAACAGAGAATGAATTTGGGGTCAACGCACGCGTTTAAACGATCTTGTGAGTTACCATTTTAACACTCAGATCCAGAAGCCGGTAAAAGCACGATGGTTAAAACAAGTCCAACTTGACTTGTGAGGACACGTACTGTACACTACACGTGTCTCCAGCTCTTTTTAATTCTTCTTCACCTCTCGTCGGAACCTTTCGGTCTAGGTAAACAGACGCAGTTGCAAAATTTCCACTCCGAACCTCCGACGGTGCGACCGCCGCGCCCCGGTGAGCCCGACTGCTGCTAATGAGACCCGGGAGTTAATCAGCCGTTTAGCATAAGAGGTGCTGGGGTTGTATATAATTATCGACATCTTCACTACGGTCGTATTGGGAGGGAAGGTTCACGAGAGTTGAACTGATACAAGGTGGGCCTCAGAACGATGAGACCGCACATCGTTGAATCTCCGACATGCAGGAAGGAAGAGACGGGTGTCGTCTGTTCTTTGTCTGAAGCGGAAGAGGGGGGGTCTTATGTAATCATGCAGATCCACAGTCAAATCTCTCCCAATCCCTCTAATCAAAGTGTGGCGGGATCAGTTCGGAACGAAGATCCGTGTCAGTTGAACAGTGCAGATTTAAAGCTGCGGTGTCCGTGAGAGAGAGAGACAAACAGAAAGAGAGCGAGAGGGCGAGAAATTCATGTGCTTGACGAGCTCAGCTCAAATGCAAAAACAATGTTCGGGAGAAAAATAAGCCTTCCATGGTTTAGAATGATGGGATTTCCAACCAGCCTAAATCAGGATTTGGAACGATCCCGTCTCCAACTAGAATACCTGCGCCGGTCCACTTACATTCTATCAGGTCGCACCAAATTTACCACACTCGTAGATATCTGTCCCTAAATATGCCCGATTTTTTTCCCATCGAGATCCATGACTTATTCCCTGGGAGACCTGTGAAGATGTCATAAAAGGCCCTATCATGCAGTGTTAAAGTAAGACCTGCCCCTTTGTTCTGATCCACGCCGATTGACGTGGTTCTTTCTTGGCCCCTGTCTCATCCTTCCACCAAGTTTTGTGGAAATCCGTTCGGTGGTTTTTGCGTAATCCTGCAGACAAACAACTTGCGAACTTCATCCAGCTGGAACAGAGGCCAGGTCAAAGGTCTCGACGATACAAAGGAGGGAAAAGAAAAAGAGGATAATGGACCGGAAAAAAATCCACCTTCAAAAAATCCAATATAGAACATTTTTTGCTTCCCTATACCACGCAGCCAGATATAACCAGGAGTCAGGCGAGCTGACAAAAGCAAATACAAAAAGCTTTTGACAACTGACAAAAGAACCTGTGACAACCTGTGATTTATTTCTGAACATTACACCTTTTACAGAGCCAGCACACACACAGGTCCGACACCCAGCGGACGGTGAGGTGGCTCAAAATCACTTACTGCCCCTTTAAGCATGCTAACGAGTGTGCTAAATCAAGGTGCTGATTACATAGATTACCAGGAAGCTAGCATTGTTAGCACTGACGTTAGCATTCAGCTCCAGAGCCTCGAGGACACCTGCAGACTCTTCAGTCCAGTTGAATTCTGAATCTGTCAACACAGTGAGGACTTTATTCCGCATTGTTAATGAAGTCAGTGTTTTAAACCACACGACCGTAACACAAGGAAAACTGCAGGCACCACTCTGAAAGTCCATTTGTGTGAGAAGAGAGCCAACCCACCGCACCAAAATGCAGGAGCATTTCAGCAAATAGTGGTAGGATTTTCACAATTGCCCCATCACGAGCCAAACCACCTAACATTAGGCCCGTTAGCCTGTCACGGTTCTTTCTCTTTGCCCACACGTACGCTTGTCTCTTCTCTATGGAAGAGTGTTAGGGCCAGGGCCAAGAGTTTTAATATTTATTTATCATTTTGAGAAGAAAAGACGAAATGTTGAGATTAAAGTCGAAATGTCGCGATTAAAGTCTAAACGGCCCTAAACGTCCGTGTTGTGGTCCCAGTTCAGCTGTCACACATCCACGTCAACTAACGTTAGCGAAGCTACGCTAGCTTCGGTAACCGCGCGCCTCTCTAAATTCATCGACGGCTGTTTGCAATCGAACGTTATCGTGTCCGGACACACGTTGGCGTTCACGTGCAAACACCCGTAGTCACCGCGTCGTCTCTTCCAGATTCCGCCTGTCAACAACAACATCGTAAACTGTACATATTGGTTAGCGGCTAGCGTTAGCTTAGCAAACTGGCTAGCAAAGCATCCACCTCCGGTTGTTTGGTGCTGCTGAAAAGTGCTTCCGGGTCACAATTTTTCGACTTTATTCTCGAAATGCAAGATTTTTTTTCTTCTTATGCCTGGCCCTAATACCCTTCATTGCTCCTCCCAGTACTGAACACGTCATCCCTAAAAAGAGTTTCTACCCCAAAAAAAGAAGCAGCCCTATGCTTCAGAGACCATAAAGAGTGAAGTGGGATTTTCTAAATCAGCTGCATCTGTACTTCATCTCCCCCTGCGGGAATCCGGCTGGGCCTGGACAATTCATTAGATTTACCACTGAGTCGCCCACCTATCTGGGCTCAGCACGTCATTTCACTTTCTTACCTGCTCCGGCCACAAATTTCAATTTAGCAGCCTGCATCAGACGGACAGGGTCGGGCTGGAGTCCCACAGGCGGCGCCGACGCTCTCTTTCAATTTCATTCAGCCCCATTAAAGGCCAGCTACAGCCAGTCGGGCTACGGCAGTGGGGTATCTGGCATGTATTCATCCGAAGGGCTGACACACACTCCGACGCTCCAATTCCTCTCTGCATTTGTCTTAATACGTGTCAAGCGGTCGGCGCACGTACATGCTGTCGCTGCCAACGTAAGTGACGACCCTGAGGCAAGAGGCAACGCGCAAATACAGGACTGCCAAGGAATGCCGAGGCCAGAGCCAAAACCGAGATTCAAATCGGCTGAATCAGTCGAGCAGACTGTATTCTAATAATTGATATATGATTTGACGGATTTGAATTTGACCCTTTTCGTGTGTGTGAATATGAATAGAATTGTCAGATCATTCCCTTGAGTGTTTTGAATACGTATATTTTTCAGCAGCAGACGTCTTTCTGAAGCAGCTGGTGCTGAGATACTGAACATAAACCGTCTTATATCTGCACTGTGGAGTGTGAGGGGCGTGTATTGCTCAGTGGAAGGCGGCACGCGGGGCAACGACCACCAAATTTGAGGTTTTCCCACTCACATCAAATTCCTATTGATTTATCGTTATTGTGCACAAGAGGGGGAAAAAAACAAAACATGAAACCTACAGAACAACAAATTATTGTCCGGGTGATACTCACAACATGAAGTCTTGCTCCCAGCACGGCTGGTCCCCGCGGACCGTGATGGTCGTACTCTTCACATTTTGCACTTTTAAAGTCACGTATGCGTTGAACTTGTCTGTGTAGGAGAGAGAGAGAGAGAAAAAACAATCATCAACAATGATTCAGTTCTAGATCATAGTTGCCAGCTCTTTCATTTGATGCTCTAAAAAAACGTAAGGTGAGTATGTCATAACATTAATATTACATCTTATAGAATTGTTCGTGTATTTACAGTATGTACTTATTTAAATCTTGTAACCTAGTGAAAAATGTCCCATGTTACACAAAAATCATGATTTATAAATTCCTTCTTCTGCCCTGTTTCTGCCGTCACGATGCTCCACTGACCGTCTCGTTTTAATGATTGAACTACAGGCGGAAATACGAAATCCCTTCTCTGACATAACAATGCTGCAAATATAGCCATTATTCTATGAGTGGAGCAGCGTCTCTGGAGCGGATGAAAAGAAGAAGGGGAACAAAAAAACAACAAAGGCTAAGACTCTCCCACCCACGAGGGGTTTTTCCAGACAAATGAGAAATAAATAAATGACCTGCATGGAAACAAAGAGGGAGTGAAGAAGATAATGCCAGCGAGACATACGATTTTGTGCAGAATTTCATTATATACACTAATATAAAGGAGGATATGACCCGGGCAATACATTATGCTTTTTTTTTTGTTAAATCACCAAACCGGCGTGTAGCGCAGAACTGTCAGACGACATTTTTCAAATGTAAGTCAGTTTTAGGGGCCCTCAACATCCAAGTCCTCCAATAGACTCCAACAATAGCGACAGTATGAAAAATTACCCACAGACATTATCAGAGGTAAACGGACTGTATTTATAAAACGCTTTTCTAGTGTTATTGACCACCCAGAGCGCTTCACAGTACAAGTCACAATCCATACATCGCTGGAACAAGCCGTCAGAGGCAATTAAGGGTTAAAACATGACAAACAAAAAAACATTCCATTGAGTAATAAGTGGATGCAGAACAAATATATGAATAAGAAAAAGGTAAAAAAACCAAACCTGTTCCCTGCGTCTGCCTCATTTTCCAAGATCGTGTCGCTATTAACTGTAAAACAGGGAACACTTTGTACCCGGAGAAGGCCACTTCACACGGTGAACCAGAGACTCTGACGCTACATTTCCTCATCACACACACTGATGGCTGCACAGGGAACTACATGACCCCTCTTTCTTTTGCGGTGACGCCGGTACACTTTCCACACTTTAATATATTCACTTTCAGTCATGCCAGAGCCACGTTCAGTTATTCTACAGAGATCGGCTGGTGCGCAGATAATCACCCCGTCTGTCTTTTCACCTGAAGCTTTTTCCCCTTGTTCTCATTCAGGGTCGCAGATCAATGTTGGCATTGCAATGCTCTTAGAAACATCAGCTTAGGTTAGTTTTTTCTTTCTACTGCAACTTCTGTTCACACCCCTTTTGATTTCTAATTCACGGCCTGGTTGCACACTTGCGGAAGAGGATTAGGGCCAGGCATAAGAAGAGGAAAAATGATTGCGAGATTCAGATTTTTTTTCATTGAACATTTAGACAATAAAGTCGAAATGACGAGATTATAGTCGAAATAGCCCCAAACGTCCGTGTTGTGGTTCCAGCTCAGCTGTCACACATCCGCGTTACGCTAGCTTCGCTAACTGCGCGCCTCTCAAAATTCATTGGTGGTTGTTTTGCAGTTGAACGTTATCGCGTCAGGACGCACGTCGACGTTCACGTGCAAACTCCCGTTGTCTCCGTATCGTCTCTTCCAGATTCAGCCTGTCAATCCTAATATCGCAACTTTACAACTTGGTTAGCCGCTAGCGTTAGCTTAGCAAACTGGCTAGTGAAACATCAACAGCCGCTTGTTTGGTGCTGCTGAGAGGTTCCTCCGGGTCACAATTATCGACTTTATTCTCGGAGTAGTATTTCAACTTCATTCTCCACATTTCGACTTTACTCTCGACAATTCAACTTCATAAATCTTTCTTCTTCTTATGACTGGCCCTAATACTCTTCTGTACACACTTTGTGTGTGTGTGTGTGTGTGTGTGTGTGTGTTTGTTTGCGTCCTGTTCCCTAACTGAAAGGTTTCAGCATGATGAGCATAACCGCATAAGCGGTTGAGCCAGCGGCCGCCTAATCCCTGCTTGATTACCTTCCTCGAGTAGCCCAGTCCAGGACGAACGGCGAGCCGAATGTACGCGAGATGGAGAGAGCACGAGTGGTGTTGTTGTGTGTATTTGTGTGTCCTTGTTCATCTGTGTTCTCTATCTTACAGCCACTTTTCTTTTTGAAGAGGTGACGGTAAGCAGCCTCGGTGGATTGGGGGGGGGGGGGTGAAGATGAGGTGACGGACGTGAGCGTTCAGCTGCATACATGAATACATTACAGACACGGGGGGTTTCGGTTCCAATTCCCAGCTCCCAATTTGGCTGCGGCTCCGCGTTGGTGAAATACCTGCCTTCATTAAGCTCCGAGTCTTAACGAAGACTTAATGGGTTCCATCCTTTTTATCAGCAAAATGCAGTGTGCCAGAAATTCAGGGGGTTATTTGGCTGAAAAACAAATATGTACTGTAAGGTGTTTGGTTTTACTTAATGCTCGAGTTTAAGCTCTTGAATAGAAAACTATTGCTAAAAAAAATAGCTTAAGGCTGATCGTGAATTCTCATTTGCTAAAACTCCAAACCCTCAATATGTCCATTCAAATTAGTTTTCCTCCGTAAATCAGGCCGTATTTTGTCTTCTGTAGGTGCTTGTGTTGACCATGAATGCATGGCTGCAGGGGTTTCGACGTGTCATCGAGGGTTTTTACAGGAAATAAGAGTAAAAGCTTTTTAATGAGGTGCAGCATCTGAGGCTTTGACGAAAAGATGAAAAGACGAGCTTCATATAGAAGAATGAGAGGATAAACCTTATTAATCACTACAACCATACACTCCAGTTCTCATCCTGTTTGTTCCACATCGCGCTCCAGTCATTTTCTGTCATTGGCACATAAAATTCGTCATGAAATGACATCTGAAAAAGAGGAATATACCTTTTTTGTTCGGTGTTCTTCTAGTAAGCGAAGGTAAAGCAACCCAATTGCGACACTTCTAAGGCTGCTGTGGATCCATGTAACATTTTTTTTAACGTACAGGTTAGAGTCACTACGCCCCATAGGGACCTCCATCTATTTTCCCAATAAGACTAAAGGTTAATGCAGTAGTAACCCTAGCACATGGGATCCTTAGCGTACATTAGGGTCTTGTGTTTTTGGAAAACACATTGTTGCATGCAGACGTATTTCTTTTGGGTATCCAATTTCCTTCTCAAAATCCCCCCGGGGATCTTTTGTTGATTACATTGTCCTGCTTCAGCAAAGACGGCAGGGCGACACTGAGCTAATAAAAACCTCACAGGGGAAAAAGAAAACACTCCCAACTAACAGAGCACACAGGCTACTCCTTCCGTGTGTTTCTTCCTTAATCCTTATTTATCCAGTGACGATGACTGAGTACTTGACCCGCTTCACAACCCGTTCACACATCTGGGAGCTCCGCCAAAGAACTTTGTCTTTCTGATCAACGACTCAAAGTGCACGTGCCTGTCCAGGCTACTGGGAGGATTCCCTTTTGATTCAGCGAATCTAAAAGTTAACCATGTCGTCAAAGGTAATCTTAAAAAAACATTTGATCAAACTTCAAATGTGCCTTTGCTTTCCAAGAATATGCTGCTCCACTTATACCACAAGACATCTGGAAAAACGAACCATGACAGATGAGTTTGATCACTGCTCAAAGGATTTCTGACGCTATCTAGACAGATGCTAAAAGGGAGTCAATGCAACTGTTGTAGTTTATTACACCATACTAAAAATACATCCTATCTAATGTTTCCAAGTAGAAATAGGCTCTGAGAAAAGTTTACTTTAAATGAATAGTTTGAGATTTTGGGGTATTACCCTAGAGATTTGCAGAGTGGGTGCCACCGGGAGCAGGTTAGCCCAGCTTAGCATTATGATGGGGTTAAGGAGGGGTAAACAACTCGCCTGGCTCTCTCCTTACAGCACCACCAATGCCCAAGAACCAACATATTTGTTTAGCACTGTACAAACACAGTAAGTTGTGGTTTGATGTGGGGGTTTGTGTACTGGACTACGTCCTGGCCAGGAACAATAAACGCTGGTCAAAACACAAAACACAAGGTTTCAAAACCGCAGCTAACAAACCACCAGGTGATGTTCGTTGCCACTTGATTTGAACCAGAATGTATCATGGGAATTATTATTATTTTTCGAAGTCAAATTTCTTCTTATTGCTAATGGAGACACATACACTATGAATCTAAATGTAAATCAGAGTTTTAACCTAGATTGTATCCTGGTATGAGACACGACAGGAAATGTCACCTGTAAATGTCTCCCCACGGCGCACAGCTCTGCACTAATCACAAAGGCAAGACAGGGAGGTGAAAAAGGGTTAATCTGGAATAATCCATCATTCACTTAATGTGGGTTGCCAGGTCTGTGATGAGGGTGGACAAGGGGACTGACAGGGTGCAGACAGCCCCATTTACTTCCTGCGCCGACGGTGGCATGAGGAGAAAATTTGAAAAACACATCAAAATTGGACAGGTCACAGGAGAAAGTCAGGAAAAAACTGAAATTTGGCATCTATTTTCTTTGACACAACCAATGCTGTCATCAAATATGTTTGAATGACACAGACTTCCATAAATACACTCTCACACACACACACAAGCAAAAAGCTTGTGGTGGAGAGCACGTATCCCAGCATGCAGCGGGACCCTCTTGAGGGGAGCACTCTGCGTCATTTATAATTAAGTGGCAATGACTTATGAAAATAAATAAGTTATATTCTGTTACACGTGGACGTCCGCAGCGCGCCCAGGCAAGATGACATTTACCAAGGCCGTCTCCGGTAATGAATACTCTATTATAGGTGTCGAGGGGATGAGGAGGTGGAGGAGGAGGTGGAGGAGACCTTTCGGTAAAAGAAGGGAGCTGAGGGCGGGGGTTCTCCATTGTGACAAAACCTATCAAGCTTTTTTTAAGCCTCCTTCAGCTCGTTTTGATTTCACATCTATATGGTTCATTCTCAAGTTCAAATTCAAGTTCAAGTTTACTTTTATTGTCATTAAATATATATATTTATATATATTGTGTTACATGCCGGAGATCTTGAGTTCGAGGCCAACACGCACAACACATGATTGATTCACGTCCCCCTCTTGGCTTTTTTCACAAATCTCACCCTGGTTAAGTATATGTTGCTTGTTTGGTTGCTTTTATTCGTTTTTTGTAATATTCATTTATACTTTTATAGAGCAAATGATTCATAAATAAGACTGTTATATATATATATATATTAGAGCCCAACCGATATATCTGTCAACTGCTTTGAGCCCCTTAAATGTGCATATACTGTATGTTTACATTTTATGTAAAAAAAACGTTTGTTATAAGTTGTATCTGGTGGTATTTGTTTTTTCAATTTATAGTTATTTATGATGAAGCTCATGGTTAAACTAAAATATCAAGCCTCAATTGCATGTCTTTGTCACAAAGGTTTGCGAATGACATTTTGAGGTAATAAAAATATATATATATATATAAAAAAAAAAATATATATATACATATATATATATATATATATATAAATATATATCGGCCGAAAAAAAACGGCCCCCAAAACCCCATATCGGGCTGTAATATCTGTAATATTTATTCACTCTATATTATCAGACTTGGACTGTTTAAGGAGTTTGACTCGCTTGCAAAGTCATTAGTGTACATTCTCGGGGGACCATGAACGTCTGGTACCAATCCATCCAGAATCAGATATATGGATCAGAATAAAAACGGTACAATGTGTCTTAAATCTTCTAACTAATAAAGTGACACGATTTCACGAGAACCATCTCTCAGGGGCCGTTCACCGCTGGGGGTTTGAGGAGGGCTCCGGTAGAGCAGCCGACTCCCCCGAGGCAAAGAACATATTGCTTCTTCTTAATATTAAAGATAAATCAGATCATGATTCCCCAAAGTGGGGCATTAGAGTGGGACAAACTCTACTTACTAGTTGTTTCTGACCTCAAACTAATAATCATGTCACACGACTGAACACCGACTGTTACAGCCCCGAGGGAAGGTAGGTGTTTTGTTATAGGTCAAACTTTAAAAGGTTAAAATAAAAAAATCTAGACGCAGACTTTCTGTTTTTTTCTTTGTATCAGGTGAAGTAGAAACAGTCATAGTGGTTAATATAGTTCAGGCAATCCTAACTCTGATAACAGTAAAATACTGAAAGATGTCGCATTTCTTCCTCATCTAAGAAATGTTCTCACAAGAAGATGCCAACATGAAGGATGTAAAAGATATACATATTTTCTAAAGATAGATTTTTCAGTTTCACATGAACAGGAGGTTGACTCTTATTCTTTTGATCCTGTTCTTCGCGCGATGTGATCACTTTGGCTTTCCAGCTGCCCTCACGTTAATCCCCCTCTGCTCGGTTTGGCTTTGTGAGGTTCTTAGTTTTCACGAGTTCTGTTCAGGACATTGACGTCAAAGGACGGACCGTTTAGAGCCAATAGTCACAACTTGAGATACGACAGGAAAAAAGTTCTGCTCATCAAAGTAACTCCCAAATCCACAACCAGGATTTTGCATGGACAACTAATCCAAAGTGTAATGCGTTCTTCCTTGGCTCATTCCCAACCCCTCCACAAACTTTCATGGAGATCGGTTCAGCAGTTACTTTTAATTTCTGCCGACAGACGGACAGAAAAACAAGCAAAGGCCACTGAAAACAGATGGATGTAATATTGCTTAATATTGGCCGTGTCAGGCCTAACTTCCATTCCAGTGCACATGTCATCAGCGTAGGGTTTATCATCATGTTTTTTTGCTTTACTAACTTTGAGGACACACCTACACACACGCTGCAGAAAGACGTTAACATGATTCAGTGTCCCAGGTTGCGGCCCTCCAAATGACATAATCTGGTTTATCAAAATGGGAATAAAGGTTTCCCCAGATTTCCTAAACCAGAATAATGTTTAATGTTTACATGCACAAACCATAACCAGGATGATGCCTCTTGTCAAAGCTACAGTGTGTAATATCTAGAAGAACTGATTCACAGAAATTGAATATATTGTCTATAACTATGTGTTCATATACGTATAATCATCAACTCTGAATGAGTTAAATATAGTTACATGAGGTGGACGCGACCTCCGTTTGAGTCTCCATGTTTGCTACATTGTGTTGAATACGGTTGTTGAACTAAACGGTCCAGAATACGTCGTATTCACGTAGAATTTTCAGACGGAGATGGAATCAGTGGTGCGCCACCATAAAGTGTCCCCTGTCGGGTGCTCAGTTGGTTTTGGTTTGTAACTTTACCACCGGATGCTGCCAGAAAAATGTTACAAAAATTACAGACTGGGGCTTTAAGTATTTTGTAATTTTTGGCTTTGATAAGTACTATGAAAGTTTAATTTATGCTGAACGCCACTGGAGTTCCCTTTCACAGTTAACGGCACATTGAGTCTGGTAATACAAAGAAGTCCAACTGTATAACGGTCAGAGGGAAACGAATCGAAGGGCACTGTCACAGTAGCTACTGGCTGTACAGTACAGCAGCAAACGCCATCACTCATGTCGAGATTTATCAACCCTGGGAGGCCCAATCAAACATCCTTCCGCTCCGAAAATCTGCTCGGCGATCAGAGCGGGCCAGAGGCAGCCTGGTGACGAATCCTCCTCTGTATCTGGAGTCTGTCTCCCGGAGACAGCGAGGGATTTGTCTCCATCTTCCCCCCTTTGTGCCGGGGATGACACGTTGTCATCTCGGGGCTAGCAGGTGGCCCCCCCTTTTGTCTATGATGATCTATTGATTTGCTTTCTGTCCTCCTTCTGGCTTGATTTCTCATTCTCCCACTTGTCGCTGTTGTTCAGCCCTCACCATCAGCCCGGAGGGAGGATGGTGAGGGACAAACAGCGGCAGCCGGCAGAGAAGTACAAAAGAAGAAGAACATATTTAAAAAGACGGAAAGAGACAAAGTCCCACTTTTCACCGGCTGCTGAATCGTTGCTGCTTCGTTGCTGAAAAGGGTTTGAAAAAATCGTACTTTTTTGGAGGTTTGGCATCGAGTTGTGGTGTTTAAGGCTACAGGAAAATGGGCCACTGAAATTATGAGGTGAAATTTGCACACGTTTCATCTCTGATGGTGGGTCCACAATAAACGCGACACAAATTTTCTGCGCAGTGAGATTACAAACCAAGTCTATGTGAAGACCAGGCGACACGAGTAAGTCGCCATTTGGTGTAGTTGACGTTCCCGTGATCCCACCTACGTCATTGTCGTCAGACGTTCTGACGATTCATCAAAAAATGGAGGATAAAACTATCGTGGCTGCCAGAGCTTTTTGACATGAGGGGCTCGGCAGGAAGTGAGCGAGGGAAGTTGGACGCGTCGCGTGGCCTTTCCCATCGGCATTCCTGTCTGCCTTTTCAACAGTTCACGTTTTCGTGTGTGTGTTCGTGTTTGTTCAGAGGAGGTTTTGTCAAGACAGAGTGGAAGGTAGAAACGGACAAACATACGCGGGGTGAATATGACCCTGCGGCCAAACTCGCGCGAGTAACGCAACGCGAAAAAATAAGCTGATCCACTGAGGGACATTGATACGTCGTTGGAAGGAAACTCAGAAGATTCGTATGCGTGCGTAGATGACAGAACAGGCAATCGCCACGATTTGGTCGGCTACAGGATTTGAATTCTGAAAGTCAGACACGTTGTACGCTCAGACGTCCACTCAGCACTTTGACAGCGACTCCCGCCTCTGAGTGACAACATTCATCATCTGCAAATCAAAGCTGCTTGACAGAAAGCATTTGCCAAATGATCAATGCTTCAGTTTCCCCCCCCCATGAGAACAGTGTCATATTACTGTACCACTAGAGCTCGGTGTGACACCTTACCTTCGGAGTCCTGTGCCAAGTCGTGTGATTTGTTGATGACATTAAAGCCTTGATGAATATGAAATGACGTGCTTGAGAGGTTTGCTGTGGAACAATGTCCTAACACCCAATATACACAATATCTATCATGTGGTGTGAATCTGTAAAGTCTGTCCACTCTCCAAATGGAAAACCAACAACTTGTTAATCTCTATCAAAGCCCACTCTCTCCTTTGTGTCTTCAAACCACAACTTCAGTCTAACTCAGATGTTAAAATAAAAAAATCTATCTCTGCCTCATAAAAGTGACCAATCCTCCTTATTGTCGTGACCACAGTTCTCCGTGGTCAAATGAAAGTGATATGATATGTGATATGATATGTCCATGCTCTTACCTGGAGGCCCGTGGAGTTTGGCTTTCTTCACTGGAAGACAAAAAAAGAGAGAAACACAGATTAGTCACAATGTTAGAAAACTCACATCTGTACTTGCACTATATTCATTTTATTTCTCATGTATGTCATTTCTGGACTTTTGTTCTTTGTGAAATGTTAATTTTATTTCGTATTATATGTTAGTTTTGCTGTGTTAAGGTGGATTTATGAACCCTCTAACACGAACACAATCTTTTTTCTCCGCTTCTTGCAGGGAGTGTTTATCTTGTCCAACCAAAAATTGAAGGAAAATCAGAGGAAATCAGGAAGGCAAAGGGTAAGAACATGGATCATTTTAAAATCTTTGTGAGAAATGCAATTGTAAATTTTGTTGTAAAATGACACTGACAAATTCATACGTACAACTTGAAAACAGCTCGATATCCACTGCCCTTTTCATAAATGTTCATACACCCAAAAACTAGATAGATGTCTGTTATGTACAGTAGTGTAACTCAGTAATGTCAACACTGGAGTTCTACATGAGGACTTTGTTTAAGAAACTAGAAGAACATGCCACATATATTGTATAAATAAATAGCTGTGTATAAATAGTGTTTCTTAAATTAATTAATCCATCATCAAAAATTGTGATTTTACTATAGTTGTTTATTTTCCATTTTTTTTCAAATAGCATAGTTAACAAAATATATAAGATAGATACAAGAATGTACTGATATTGGCAAAGCTATCAAGTTAAAGCAAAACAAGATGTAAAGTAACAATATTCTTGTAGTAGGGGCTGTAATGGATGACATGACCAAAAGAAAAGTTTGGAAACCACTGCTGTAATATGTGTTTGAATAAAAAAGAATTTAAAAAATGTATTAGAATATATATATATATATAAACATGTGTTTGAATTTATTATTGCACATTTAAGAAAGTTTGTAACAGAATTGAAACAGTTCAATTCTGTTTGTGAATTGTGTAAAAAGCACTAAAACCATCAGTAGCGAGCTCTGCAGCACAGATGTCCCGAAAGGCCAGAGTGTCTTCAAATGTCAAATTGTGCCGCGCTTCAGGCTAAAAAAAACAAAAAAATCACTGACATCGATCTGCAACGCAATTAACACCCCAGGAAATGTGTTATTGTCATTTTACCATGCAGCAGTGAAAAGGGTCTGATCCAGTTTAAGGTGATTTGGTCGTTTAGGTCAAACGTAAACGCATGTTCTCATCGAGGCAGATCGATGAGTCCTCTCGATCACGGGCCAAAACCGCGGGACGTGATAAGAGCGACAGGCGGAAGAAGAAGACGCGGAGCGACACAAAGATCGTTAACTGGTCATTTGTCTCAGGGCCGTCAGCGCCGCTCGCCCCGCGTGTCACTCGGGCCAGGAGAGGCCTTGGCCGGGAATCAGAGGAAGCCAACCGGACTCTGACGATACCTGAACCGAGAGGAGAGGAGATATATATTGGAACAGAAACATCTATCTAAAGGTTTGCTATGAGGTTTCCAAACTATATTCGCAATATCCACCTTCGATTTCTTTGCTTGTCCAACTTTTTTAGTACCAAACTTTTTCTATCGAAACCTCTGTGATATCGTTGCTCCAGCCTTGTCTGAAGTTGCCTCCGGGCAAAATGACTATTTGGTTCACGTTTGGTTTTTTTAATTTTTTTTGTGTGATTTCATTGATCCCACGGTGGCAATTCATTGTTTTTGGTAAAGTAGGGAACGCAGTTGGAAGCGGAGCAGCGACCACTGACACTGTCGCTGCTTTTTAGTTTGCGTCGGGATGTTTCACAAGCCTCCCGGGAGGCTCTGATCACAGCGGCGGGAACCTGAGATTCTGTGTTGTTGTGATCTGTCGCTTTGCAAAACCGGGTAAAAAGAAAAGGGGGCCACTCGTCCTTCTGTCGAGCCAGAAATGAAAAACCTTCCATCCAGATATAATTTTACTCTCAGCGAAATAAAGAAAACGATCAATAAAAATCAATCATGTTGAACTTGAAGCTCCGGCTCCAGACTAGAGCCTTTCACAGACGTGTCGGTATCAGCACTTATGTTCAGCAATATTACATTTTTTATTGAAGAGAATAAACATTGCAGGAAAAAAAATTGGATTTATGTAAAAAAAAAAAAAAAAAAAAGATGTTTATTTTCTAAATCTAAGTTCTATATAATTGGTTGTATTTGCTTTTAGTTTATACTTATTTATTATAAAGTTTATGGTTTAAACTAAAAATATCAAGACTCAATTACATTCCTTTGTCATAAAGGTTTGATAACGGCACCGTAGAAATCATTGGCAGATTATAATATACATATATATCAGCTGATGTATAGGTATCGGAAAATCTTGTACTCTTCATATCAATATCGTCCCCCAATAATCCATATCTGTCGGGGCTCCACAGCAGACGCTGTGAATGTGACTTGGCCGACGCCTCCTCTTCTGTTTGACAAAGTGATCATCACCTCTCTGGATCACAGCTGCTGGAGAAGAATGTTTTCGAGACCATCACTGAACTGGCGTCAGAAACACACACACACACACACACACACACACACACACACACACACACACACACACACACACACACACACACACACACACACACACACACACACACACACACACACACACACACACACACACACACACACACACACACACACACACACACACACACACACATCCTTTTTTGCTTTTGTCACAAATCTGTGAGATTGTCATTCCACGCCAGAGAGACGCCAGCTGTCCGGTCTCACGTCCTGCTCTGACGCGACGCACACAATTCACACACTACATATTCTGCAGAGCATCAAGTGGGTCATACACGACTGAACGGCTCTTCGAAAGCAAACATTTACGGTTGCAATATTTTTGGGGGGTCAGAGCGTTCTCCCGTGAAAATCTTTCTTTCGTCATTTCGATGGGGGAGATAATTCTCAACACGTTCAGGATGTCCTGTGGAAAAAAAAATAAGCGTCAGGTGGCAACACTTGTCTGAAGAAGCGAGTGGCAGCGTCAGACGTTAAATTCGACAGAAGTTATGTCAACAGACGCAACACGTGAGATCTGAACACGATGTCATGGCCCGAACCAGAATGTTTGATCGTCTGCACAACTTCTGTAAATCTAACACACCCATTATTCATTTGATTAGTTGCAGCCCATGTCAGCCTTCAAGCTTCTATGTTTTTTAATCTTAAAAGTAGCCACAACTCACAATAGTGGTCCAGTGTTAATTTGCACTTTAATATTCAAAGTGACACAGCACCGAGTGGAACCTAGCTGTCGTTATATTTTCTTAGCTAATGGTTAGGTAGCTAAGGTTAGCTGAAGATATCTTGACTGAGCCGAAGGCTTGTTTGACAGCTAGGTAGCCGGTGAATGTTTATGGTAAAAAATTGAAATTAGTCACGCGTGTCCTTTTTATGAGACATTGTCTTTATCTTTAACTTTATACGCTACTGCCTTTTCCATCAACTGTCTGACTAAAGTTGTATCGTACCTATACTTACATTGGGTACGGGGCCCTTCTGGTGGCCATGGGGGCCCTAAGCAGCCGCTTGGTTCGCTTATGCCTAGGGCCGGCCCTGCTCACAGTCACAGATCTGATTCCTACATGTCTTTAAACTTGATTCTGATTCTGATGACTTATCAAAACACATACCCACCCCGCTAATGTAGCCTGGACTCAAGCAGAGCAGAGGAGCTGTCTACAGATGTTCACATCGTTTTTAACTCAGCACCCCTAAAGTTTTTCACTTTTCAAACTTGCAGTCCTCGAGCCCAACTGTAGAATGTATTTAAAAATGTACGCAGTCAACGGGTCCGTAAAATGAAGTGAAATGGATTATCACTAATGACCAGCAGAGGACGACTCCACTGGTTGTTTCTATAGAAGTCTACGAGAAAATGACCCTACTGGATTATGACGTCAGTAAACATGATCCTCCAGATAAATCAAATATCAAACCAAATGTCAGAGGACTGCGCCGACGGAACATTCAGCAGCGGCACTTTACAATCAGTCTAAGAGACAAATCACTCCCGGGTCAGTGTCACACTTCGGTGCTAAGCACCGAGGTCAGGTCAGCATGGCTCTCGGCCACATGGAAGGAAAGCGGGCGGACAACAGGGCGGGCTCGGTCAGAGGTAGTAAAGCAGGCCAGATATCGGACACGTGACCAACGGAGTGGTTGAATGAGGATGCGTGCTGCTGGTGATCGAGTGAGCGAGCGAGCGTTCGGCCGGTGGGATAATCTCTCAGTGTTAATGCTTTAAGCAGGGCTGAAACCTCGCAGACTCATGGTGCATTGTGCCGTGGGCGAACAACAAAGAGAGACGGTAGAGTGGAAAAAAATGTAGGTTTTTATCCACTAAAGGAACTTATTTAACTTACGGAGCATTCGCTGCTTTTGAAATTGCTTCGATACAGAGGAAAGCCACGGTGGACAGACATGATGAGTCGTGGATTATAGATTAAAACCTGCTGCTGCAGAGCTGCTCTGTTTCAGAAATATTATGTCATGCTACAGATGGTCCACTATTAATAGTTAGGGGTTTTTTTTTACACTGCGAACGAATCTTAAGCAAACACACACACTCACACGATCATGCACACAGGTACAATCTCCCAAGAAGCAAAGAGAGAAGACTTTTCCCTTCAATTTCAATTATTTATTGTTTTACAAATTTTAATCTTGTATTAATCATTTTTTTCATGATTTCTATGACCAATTTATGTCAACATGTTTTGTACACAGCATTCTCCTTGCCCATACACAACTCACAAGTGTTACAGCACCACAACGAAGCTACCCGCCGTCAATACAGACGCTAAATTTAGCCCGACTTTGAAGACGTATGACAGTCGACAGTATTACAAAGCCAAAATGATTGAATGTAATTTCCCACTGTACGCCGATGACATTCTCTCCTCTTCATTAGATTGGAGCTACGACTGCGACCACTTAGCGGCCTCTCTGCTGGTTCTGGTTTCATCTCTTTGAAGCGACATGTGAAAGTGCCGCTTTGAAGCTCGGGAGGAAAAAAATAAAAACCTCTCACAGGTGAATTAAAGACGATTTTGAGCCTCTGGTCCTCGCGGACAGACGACACACTGAAGTGTGCACCTCAACGGAACCAGGCCTCATGCGGCGAGAGCCCTGAGGGGGTCAGACACTGCCTGCATCTGAATACGTGCCACGATTCAACCGCTTCTCATCCATGAATGGTTTAGATCAATGATTCATTCTCTGTGTAATGGTGATTGAACAAGTTTAACGGAAGAGAATGACAAAAGAAAAGCCACTTCCTTATTTTTTTTTCCTCTTCCACCTTCATTTTTTTTCTCACCATCTAGTTACCATACTGTAAAATCTTTCTATTTGTACTCAATTACAGACTATGAAACATGAATCGTGCCAAACTAATGTAAAAATACCAGTGACACTTTATTATGAACTTATTTTTTTAAAAAGTTATTGTTAAAAAAACTGCTGTATGTGGTAGACAGTCAAAGGTTGTGTTCCTAGTTCAGGGGCTTTCAAAACATTCTAGATTCTGATTTTCATTCGGATCTGCACCAAATTGTACACAAATTAATATCAGGCCACAAAATATGCCAGATTTTTAAAATCATAATACATGCAAAATTAAAAAAAATGCCGTATGTTGCAGAAAGGGGGAAAAAAATGTACATATAATTCGGGATCCGCCAATTAATCTTTATCTAAACTAAGATGCAACAGCTTCTTCCCAATTCCCAGCAAACAGACACGGGTGGAAACACCCCTCCTTTGCAAAAGGTATAAGGATTTCTCTCTCTCGTATCAGTCAGCGAAGCAGAACATTCCTTATCGAGCATCACACCACGCTCATCGTGTGCTCCTCACTCGTTCACCACCACGGACCTGCCACCCTCAGCAGGCAGACGGCCGCGGAGCAGTGTCATTACAAGAGGCCAGACGGTGGGATTCTATTCATAGCTCCAGTCCTTCCACTCGGTGTGTGTGTGTGTGAGGTTGGAAACCTGGTGGCCATGTCATTAAAACCCTTTCCCTTTCATTAAATGGCAGACCCTCCTAATAAAGCCAACCCAATGAATACAACTATTATAAATCTTTGTGTTGGTGCGTGTTTGTCACACACACACACACACACACACACACACACACACACACACACACACACACACACACACACACACACACACACACACACACACACACACACACACACACACACACACACACACACACACACACACACACACACACACACACACACACACACACACGACTCAGGTGTGTTTGAGCTCACGGTGAATTCATGCGGACAAGTCCAGTTTTCCCACTAATCCCCGGTGAAGCCATTATAACACTAATGCCACTGGCATGAGGAAAAACTACGGAAGCCCGCATGTGTTTACAGTAGAGGCCAAACGCACACTGATCCAGGTAGGAGACGGTTTAACAATCCAACATGGCCGCCAACTGAGCCCTGTGTGATCATGAACTTTGTCTAATATCATAATTCGCTGATATTATCACAGCTCAGTTATTGGATGTAGTTTGGCCGTGGACGCCCACGTCACTCGTTAATTTAGTTTTAATCGTTTCTTGATTAAAAAAAATTGAAATTGCTCGCTCCCGTCTCAGCCTCCGTGATGTACAGTGACATGTTTATGAGCTTCCTCTCCGTGTGTGTGTGTGTGTTAGGACTTTATCTAAAAACCTTCATCGGTATGTGTCCAACTCTGAGATGTGATGTGCTCACACAAGATTTAGTGTAACGGAAATCACTCTATGTCTTTGTGTTAATGTCACGCTGCAGAAGCGCTGAGCGACGCTTATTAAAACTTTCTCAGCCGAACTGGAGATGAAGCAATTCATTACCTTTTTTTATTTTGGTTTGTTTGGGCTCAAATTTCAAATCTTCACTGGTGCCAGTTCTCTCAATAAATCAAAAAATTAAATAGAAAAAACATGGAAAACTTCAAAATCAATAGTCGTGTATTTCACGCCGGAGTCTGACAAGTGGCCGACACCAGGAAGTAGCACCATCGTGAAAGGGACGGGGAACGAGAAGGAGGAAGTGAATTCCATGTCCCGCGTGAGTCACAGTGCCACACACACACACACACACACACACACACACACACACACACACACACACACACACACACACACACACACACACACACACACACACACACACACACACACACACACACACACACACACACACACACACACACACACACACACACACACACACACACACACACACACACACACAGGGGAGCAACAACAGCAGCAGATGGCCAGGGGATTATTCCCTCTTCTATCCCCACCCCCCCTCCTCCCAGACGGGCCGTGGCCGAAGCTTTACTCGTGTCCCCGTCATTCCAGCACATCGGACCTGGTCCGTCCTCACCTACAACATCTGGTGACTCCAAAAAAAATAAAAAAAATCCTTTCAGATGCATACAGGAAACGAGGACCCTTTGATCAGGGAGAGGGCCTAGGCGCAGGTTCGCCAAACTGTCTCACCGTCGCCCCGACAACCACATTAACATTAATCATTAGAGACACCGGCATTAATCATTTCAGGAAGTGTGTGCGTTTGCCAACACTGACGTGACGAAGCACAAAAAAAAAAAAGTGATGCCACACTGATTACTTTTCTACAGGGGATTAATATGGTTGATGGAATTGACAGAAAAATGTATTTTTTTTTTTGTTCCATCAAATTACACACAACATGTTCTGGACTTCCACCTACAGATCCACTTTTCCACAGACTAGATTGTCTGAATCTCATACTGGTCAAACACTTGGTTGGGGACGGTGGACACGAGTTGTGAAAACACTCCAGCCACCCTAGTGAACTTTTCCGGGAATGGAAGATTCCCGGCGAGGGAGCGGCGTTCCCGGAAATCATCCTGTCGGTGTGAACGCGTCCGGCCTCGGACAATCACCCGCTGGGTCCTGATCACAGAAGACCACTGACTATCTATCTATCTATCCTTCTATCTATCTATCTGTCTATCTATCCATCTGTCTATCTATCTGTCCATCCATCTATCCATCTATCTATCTATCTATCTATCTGTTTATCCATCTATCTATCTATCTATCTATCTATCTATCTATCTATCTATCTGTCTATCTGTCTCTCTATCCTATCTATCTATCTGTCTATCTACAGGTATCTGTCCATCTATCTATCCATCTATCTGTCTATCTATCTATCTTTCTATCCTTGTATCGTCGCATCTATCTATCGTTGTATCTATCTGCGTTCTTCATATCTGAGCGGCAAACTCCGCAAAATGTCCAAACCCAATTTTTATGACTTTTTCCCAGAGTTCATGTCTGAAAACTGCTGAATAAAAAGCAAAAGGTCAAAGTTCCTTTGAAATAGCGACTGTCATGATGAGTCTGCGACAATAATCCCTGAATCCAATATTGTTATCGTGATAAATGATAAAACAAAAAGAAGTATTGCTATAGATTTGTTGCTTGTTTTAGTTTTTTTTTTTGGGGGGGGGGGGCATCATCCAGCTCAAGCGCCGAGTCAGAATCCAGAAAAGAAAAGCCTGACCCGTCTTCTACCACTGTCACAGGGGAACACGAGCCACATTCTCCATCAATCTCTCTGCGAGATGTGAAATTAAACCATGGTCCGCTTTCTAAATTCCACTTGGCCGAGCAGCGCTGCGACCCAGCTGCGCTTCACCCACCACGTCCCTCCAAGCCTCAGACCCTGTCAACCACCCCCCCCCCCCCCCCCCCATCCATCTCATCAGTCTGTAATGGAGAGAGTTCGGTGGGTGGCCGCCTTCCAGCCCCGGGCGGCGCTCGGCTCGACGCCACCCGAGATGAGAAATGGTCAGAAAACGATCAGCGGGAGAACAATACGCCGGGGGGGGGGGGGGGCGGGCTGAGGGGGGGGAGATACAGGCAGACAACAAGTGAAAATCAATCAGCGTCTGTGAGGGACGAGCAATTTGGGGTCTGGAAATGAGCCAAACTGTAGAATTAGGTGGTGGCAAATTAGGAAGGAACAAACGAACCAAAAACTTCATCCGTCTCAATATGAACATCCTGGAGTTTTGGTTGTTGTTGTTGTTGTTGTTGTTGTTGTTTCATATTCTCTCAGCCACGAACACATCCGCCGGTTGCCCGCTGATCGAGTCTCTTGCTTGAGGGCACGTCGGCAGCACCAGCGACGTCCGGTCTCCACTGCCTCCAGACAATCCAACATCTGCAGGTTCCACTAATGTGTACTTTTTTCCCCCCCAAAAAAGTCTCTGTTTATATTTCAGGAAGAATGAAGCAGATGCATCGGAGAGGTTCTAAGACAACTGACCGCAGAACCTCACTGCTGCCATGAGACACAACAAAACTTCCCAAGGAAACACACACACACACACACACATATATATATATAGTTGTTGTTTTTTAAACTTTAAATATCAGTAACAATGTCAACATCACAGAAAGAAGCTGAATAAGGTGATTTAGCTGCTTCCTCGAGAAATCGTTCATATTTTAAAACAAATCAAAAGGGATGGAAAGAGAAGATGAGAGATGAAACATGAAACTCCGCTTGCCGAAGCCTCACATCAACTTTGAATAAACTTCTGTCTTTTTTTTCTTGCGACGGGATGAAGAACGGATGAGCATTGAATTCATGTGTAGGATGTTTTGAGGGTCAGCACATGAACAGGGGCGGAATCAGTATATCAGTGTGAACCAACCTCAGTGGATCCCACTGGACACTTCACAAAAAGTACAGCGCACCCAAACAAATTGAAAAAGAACTGAACAATTAAATATGATTCTAGAAGCGACAATAAACCATTTTTTCTCAAACTGACCTACATCACAGATTAGTTTGCTTCTTGCTCATATACAGTCATGTGTGTGTGTGTGTGTGTGTGTCCAGTTTGTCTATGACAATAACAATACATAGGACCGATATTCATTTTTTTGTTCGTATGGATCCCTTAAATTTGACCAGGAAAATAAAATTTTAAAATTGTAAAAATTGTAAGAGCTTTTTTTGTGAACAATAACCCAATAACCCAGTTTCTGAATCCATATTGTAAATCATATGTGCATCCTCTATATCCACATCCCTCATCCTCGTGATGCCATACCCAAATGTTTGTGTCGGGAAGTTGTGTGCTGTGATATTTTTTACCAAATTTCCCCAAAACAAAATTGCGTCAATCATCTCCTCATCCAGTGCTCCTGCTCCATCGGACCGTTTCCCCTCTTCTACTGATGAACAACAACGTCCCTGCGACACCAGAGCCTCACCTCGGACGCACAGCAGGGACATGGTGGCAGTTGGAGTTCGCAGCGCGGCCGCCTGTTGCACCGTCGGTCGCTCGGTCCGTCATCCACACGCGTCGCTCACTTTCCGCTTCATGGTGGAAACATGCAATCAAATGAAAAATAATGAAGAAAAATATGAACAGATGTGAAACAGGTGTAAAATCCAGCAGGGGGGAGGAGGAGGAGGAGGAGGAGGGGGGGAGGGTCCTCCTGAGGGTTCGAGGGACGACTGTCACCGGCAGAGACCGACTCACTGCCGGCGGAGAAGAACCGGTGGGGGGGGGGGGGCGGCTCTCTGCGCTGCGTTCAAGGACTGAGATGAGCGTGGGGATTTGGAACGGTCACCGCAAAGCATATAATACATCAGAAAACTACAGTCATGTAGATAAATAAAAATCAGGTACAGAAGTGGTAGGTCACTCAAGTGGTGATTTAGGTGTGTTGACCAAAAGGCCACTCTCACTTTTATTTCTTATTTGTCAATTTGTTTCTGAAAGATGAGATGAGATGAGATGAGATGAGATGAAATGAGAAGAGAAGAGATGAGATGAAATGAGAAGAGATGAGATGAAATGAGATGAAATGAGATGAAATGAGAAGAGATGAGATGAAATGAGAAGAGATGAGAAGAGATGAGATGAGATGAAATGAGAAGAGATGAGATGAGATCAAATGAGAAGAGATGAGATGAGATGAGATGAAATGAGAAGAGATGAGATGAGATCAAATGAGAAGAGATGAGATGAGATGAGATGAAATGAAATGAGAAGAGATGAGATGAGATGAGATGAGAAGAGATGAGATGAGAAGAGATGAGATGAGATGAGCTGAGCTGAGAAGAGATGAGATGAGATGAAATGAGAAGAGATGAGATGAGATCAAATGAGAAGAGATGAGATGAGATGAGATGAAATGAGAAGAGATGAGATGAGATCAAATGAGAAGAGATGAGATGAGATGAGATGAAATGAGAAGAGATGAGATGAGATCAAATGAGAAGAGATGAGATGAGATGAAATGAAATGAGAACAGATGAGATGAGATGAGATGAGAAGAGATGAGATGAGATGAGATGAGATGAGAAGAGATGAGAAGAGATGAGAAGAGAAGAGATGAGATGAGAAGAGATGAGATGAGATGAGATGAGGAGAGTGAGATGAGATGAGATGAGATGAGGAGAGTGAGATGAGATGAGATGAGATGAGATGAGATGAGGAGAGTGAGATGAGATGAGATGAGGAGAGTGAGATGAGATGAGATGAGATGAGATGAGAAGAGATGAGATGAGATGAAATGAAATGAAATGAGATGAGATGAGATGAGATCAAATGAGAAGAGATGAGATGAGATGAGATGAGATGAGATGAAATGAAATGAAATGAGAAGAGATGAGATGAGATCAAATGAGAAGAGATGAGATGAGATGAGATGAGATGAGATGAGATGAGATAAAATGGGATGGGATGAGATTAGATGAGTTGAGATGAGAAGAGATGAGATGAGATGAGACGGGATGAGATAAGATAAGATGAATCGTTTTATTAATCACACGCCGGGGAAATTCACTTGTTACAACAGTAGCAAGGGTTAAAAATGCATCAGGGAAGAGACAAAAAGGAATTATAGCATTATATATCATAAAAATAGAAAAATAAATGAAAGGTTAAAATTTGCAGTGGTTTTGACTGAGGTAAAAAAAAGACATCTAAAAATGCACAGGTGTGGTGGATAAAGACAGATATATATACAGTATATATATGCATTATGAAATACAGTATGGCAGGACAGTAGTGCAAGTATTTATGCAAAGCACAGAGCAATTTAAAAAAAAACTTTTGTAGATTGTAATTCAGCTTACATTATATATTATTTTTGGGCTGGATGGTTAGAGGAGTCTTGTGGGGTTTAACTGTACACAAATGTTGCACTGCTTACAAACCTTGTTAGGCTATTCCACTCATCTTCAGCTTAAAAATTTTAAAAATGAAAGAAATGAAACAGGCAGACAACTAGAGGTGTGATGAGATTCATGACTGACCTGCAGAATGAACACAACCTGTGTAATACAAGCAAAACAGAGGAACCACACAATATCTGAAACACAGTACAAGGGTCGTTGAGGCTATTAAACATGACTTTTTTTCAAAAAGTACACCCACAGCCAAGTTTATTGCTGCAGATTGGTGCGATGTTTTCATGATTACATCAAGCTTCGATTTGACATAAATCAAAGTGACTTACAGTTCTGAAAGGTGCATATGATCAGTCCTTCAAGTAAAGAAAGTATGAGCGCTTTTGAGACAGTGGAACAAGACTTACAACTTATACTGTGACTAAATGATGCCACTTTCTTTCAGTGAAATAAAAAGTTGTAGAAACTTTGATGAGGCCTGATTTCCTGTATGTGGTTATTCAGATAGCGATGAGGGGTTTCTTTTGAAAACACCTGTATGAAAATGAGCGCAGCCCTGTTGCTCCTCCAATTGTTTCCAATCAACCTTTTAGCAACAGAGAGCTCTGATTGGCTGCTCAACAATTTAAAATGGCTGTGCTGCAGATTTCCTACCACTGCACCACTGTGGAAGAGAGACGGACAGACTTCTGGTCATTTTGGGTCAGCGGAAGTCAGATAGAGGCATTTCAAGTTGCATTTGATCTCATCTCTGGCTGAAGCCATGGGACTGTTTACACGGTAACTTGTTAAGTAATTCAGCACCTTCTGTGCTCAATAGTTCATTGTGGAAGAATGTCTGAAATTCTTAAACTTGCTGTTTCTCAATGTGACTTTACTTTGTAGTGTGGTGCTTCTATGGCTGCTGTGTGTGGGAGAGCTTCAAGCAACAACAAAAAGTAAGGTTACAGGTCAATATGACACTTCAACCATATTGTATATTAAACAATGTAAGTGACTAATGATTTATTGACAGCATCCAATCATGGTTTTGAGACTGACATTTGGAACATGGGCAACCTGCCCATGGTTCCAAGCTACAAGCCCCAGCAGCCCCAGGCCGAGCAGGTTCCAAGCTACAAGCCCCAGCAGCCCCAGACCCAGCAGGTTCCAAGCTACAAGCCCCAGCAGCCCCAGACCCAGCAGGTTCCAAGCTACAAGCCCCAGCAGCCCCAGGCCCAGCAGGTTCCAAGCTACAAGCCCCAGCAGCCCCAGGCCCAGCAGGTTCCAAGCTACAAGCCCCAGCAGGTTCCAAGCTACAAGCCCCAGCAGGTTCCAAGCTACAAGCCCCAGCAGGTTCCAAGCTACAAGCCCCAGCAGGTTCCAAGCTACAAGGCCCAGCAGGTTCCAAGCTACAAGGCCCAGCAGGTTCCAAGCTACAAGGCCCAGCAGGTTCCAAGCTACAAGGCCCAGCAGGTTCCAAGCTACAAGGCCCAGCAGGTTCCAAGCTACAAGGCCCAGCAGGTTCCAAGCTACAAGGCCCAGCAGGTTCCAAGCTACAAGGCCCAGCAGGTTCCAAGCTACAAGGCCCAGCAGGTTCCAAGCTACAAGGCCCAGCAGGTTCCAAGCTACAAGGCCCAGCAGGTTCCAAGCTACAAGGCCCAGCAGGTTCCAAGCTACAAGGCCCAGCAGGTTCCAAGCTACAAGGCCCAGCAGGTTCCAAGCTACAAGGCCCAGCAGGTTCCAAGCTACAAGGCCCAGCAGGTTCCAAGCTACAAGGCCCAGCAGGTTCCAAGCTACCAGCCACAGCAGCCACAGCCGCCCCAGCAGGTTCCAAGCTACAAGGCCCAGCAGGTTCCAAGCTACCAGCCACAGCAGCCACAGCCGCCCCAGGCCCAGCAGGTTCCAAGCTACCAGCCACAGCAGCCACAGCCGCCCCAGGCCCAGCAGGTTCCAAGCTACCAGCCACAGCAGCCACAGCCGCCCCAGGCCCACCAGGTTCCAAGCTACCAGCCACAGCAGCCACAGCCGCCCCAGGCCCAGCAGGTTCCACGCTACAAGTCCCAGCAGCCCCAGCCGCCCCAGGCCCAGCAGGTTCCACGCTACAAGCCCCAGCAGCCCCAGCCGCCCCAGGCCCAGCAGGTTCCACGCTACAAGCCCCAGCAGCCCCAGCAGCCCCAGCCGCCCCAGGCCCAGCAGGTTCCACGCTACAAGCCCCAGCAGCCCCAGCCGCCCCAGGCCCAGCAGGTTCCACGCTACAAGCCCCAGCAGCCCCAGCCGCCCCAGGCCCAGCAGGTTCCACGCTACAAGCCCCAGCAGCCCCAGCAGCCCCAGCCGCCCCAGGCCCAGCAGGTTCCACGCTACAAGCCCCAGCAGCCCCAGCAGCCCCAGCCGCCCCAGGCCCAGCAGGTTCCACGCTACAAGCCCCAGCAGCCCCAGCCGCCCCAGGCCCAGCAGGTTCCACGCTACAAGCCCCAGCAGCCCCAGGCGCCCCAGGCCCAGCAGGTTCCACGCTACAAGCCCCAGCCGCCCCAGGCGCCCCAGGCCCAGCAGGTTCCACGCTACAAGCCCCAGCCGCCCCAGGCGCCCCAGGCCCAGCAGGTTCCACGCTACAAGCCCCAGGCCCAGCGGGCTCCACGCTACCAGGCCCAGCGGCCCCCACGCTACCAGGCCCAGCGGCCCCAGGCCCAGCGGGCCCCACGCTACCAGCAGGCCCAGCGGGCCCCACGCTACCAGCAGGCCCAGCGGGCCCCACGCTACCAGCAGGCCCAGCAGGCCCCACGCTACCAGCAGGCCCAGCAGGCCCAGCAGGCCCAGCAGGCCCAGCAGGCCCAGCAGGCCCAGAGGTATTCAACTGGGTGAGTCTGCCTTACTTTAAAATTTTCTCTCCATTTCTAAGTTAAGTTATTTCTCATAGTGTTGTGATTTTTCCCTCTTAGAATGAGCGGGAACCATCTCAACAATGAAAACAAAGGAAGATTGGGCTACAGACTCAACTAGAGCACAATTCTTGGAAGGTGAGAGTAAAATTCTAGTTTTCTTAAATGATAAAATGTCTTTCCTGCACTTGGTCAAAGCTCACTAATGACCTGACTTCTCTTTTCAGCTGTTGGCAGTGTTTCAACTAATGAACTTGTACCATGAGTCCTGAGAAATAAAATGGCTATTGTTACAGATGTGTGGAAATCTCACTCATTTAAACTTCAGTTGATTGTTCTCAAGGTATCGTATGGAGGGTGGGGGTTTTTTCATGACGATGTTGCAAGGATGGGCAGCAAATGGGTTTAAAAGTATTCCATGTGCCAGCAAAAGCTTTGAGGGACTGCTGGCTAGTGAACATGGTTTAGTAATTGTAACATGCAAAACCAGCTTTCCTGAACGAGTGTAGGACCACTCCTGAAATTATCATTTTTCATGTGAGAGGAGTCTTGCTCGGAATTGTCCAGATTTGTAGTTTTCCTCCTGACACGAGGCTGGACGAAATACAGTCTCATCTTCTGCCTAGAACAGCCTGAACAAAGTCTTTCCTCGAGGACTATAGCCTCCTCAAGCATCTCCCCTCGCAAGAAGCTGCAGGCCTGCTGAAAACAAATCTGCTCCAGGCCCTGAATGAAAAGACAGGCTATTTGAATGTGTCTTACATTTGATTTCTTTTGGATTTTTTTGTGAATTTGGTCTCTATCCACAATTTCTTGTAAATCTCACTGCAAAACTCATAGCCAAGGTCAGTGGTTTTCCCTGCCTGATACTCATCAAATTTATTTTAAGCAACTTTATAGCCTTCTGTGAGCTCGGCATGGAAAATGCAGTTCATCTTCCATGGTTATGGACGTGTCATTTGTTGCTGAATTATACCATACCCAGCTTTTCATTAAATTGAGGTAGTATGAAGTCCCACACTGGGATGACCAGGAATTGAACCCCAACCTTCTGTACCAAAGTCAACAGTGTATCCCAGCTGCCATCGCTAATGTTAACATTATAACAATTGACCCAAAAACTCATTGCATTTTGTGAGGAGTCACATTGTTAGTTCTAGAGATTTATTTAATGGCACATTTCTAAACTTTGCAGTGCAGGTCTTTATAGCGCAGGGCAACAGAGTGGGATGAGTCCTGATGCACGCATCTGGCTGTGATCCCTTGAGCACTTTCCACAGAACATCTCTAGATGGACGGAAACAAGGAAAGGGTCATTCTCCTGTCCTTCACAAGGTGTTAGTCCTTGTGACGTCCGGAGAGATTCATGTGCCCAGGAATTTACGTACCCTCTCCACCAGGTCTTTATAATGGAGGTATCTCTATGTACTGGCTCTGACAGGTAGCCCAGCAGCATATGAAGATTTGCTTACCCAGCTAAAGGCTCCCATTAGTGTATTTGCCTTCCTAGCTTCAATTTCATTTGGGAGTTCTCTGGCCCTTTAAATGTATGCACCAAAATAGACCAGCATCATCACTTCAACAGCTATGAACCCGTGTACTGAACACTGCCTACACCAGATAATGTTACTAAAAGTTCTCTGAAACCACGGTTTGTAAGCATTGGAACCTGCTGGGCCCGGGGGCTCCTGCTGGGACTTGTAGCTTGGAACCTGCTGGGCCTGGGGCTTGTAGCTAGGCTGGTAGCTTGCTACCAGGGGCTCAAAGCCATGACTGGATGCTGTCACTTATATTGTTTAATATACAACATGGTTGAAATGTCATATTGACCTGTAACCTTACTTTTTGTTGTTGCTTGAAGCTCTCCCACACACAGCAGCCATAGAAGCACCACACTTCAGTTGGGTAGATGTGTTTTACGTGTGTTATTTATAAATCAGTTAAGATATTAGTGGATTAGCAAATTTAGTCAAATTTATTTTCAATTTATTTTTAAAAAAGTTCTCATTCTCAATTGGTTTCACCTATAATCCACACGGATCTGTGATCTAGTTTAGTTGGGATTTTTTCTAAAGAAGGGAATAAATACATTTATCAATTAAAGACCAATTATATTTTTCTCAGGAGTTGGTCCAGATCACAAGCTTAAGAAAAAGAAATGTGAGTATGTGCTGGATTTATAAATAAAGAATCCTAATCCTCATGTCAGTGCTGCTTCCAAGTGGCAAAACACAGTAATTGCAGATTCACCAGACAAAATGATCAGATTTTCAACTGTGCAAAAAGTGCAAAACAAAAAAAAAGTTCATATCACAACTCAATATTCCCATACATCTGATTAAAACCCATATTTTTTCCCCTCAATTATGTTTGCTTATGGAGGCGAGACAAATTTTATCAGGTCACCTGTCCTGTTTTGTCTTTTAACTTTCAGAACTACTCGGACTTTGTCATGTGAATCTTGAAACGTGTTCTGTTAATAAGGATTATGATTTTCATTATGATTATTATCATTATTCACAAGGGTGTTGAATCAGGAGCAATTGGACTCGGTTGTATTCAACACCCTTTTGGATGAATATGACCTTAGATGTATAAGAATCTCCACAGTTGATCATTATTATCATAGAACTCCTTTAGATCAAATATGAGTAATGAGTGTGCAGCTTTTCCGTCCTTTTTTTTTTTTTTAAACTGGGAGCATGCTGTCCTCTTCAACCACTGCACTGGTGTGTGAACACTGCAGGAAACATTAAAAAACCAGTTACAAAGGTAACAACCTCAAATTACAAATGATAATGCTCTTAGAGGAGAATAAAACTCCATGAAGAATCATTAACACCTTTCTCGTGTCTTCATCGTGAGCAGTGACATCATTTTAAAAGCTCTGCCGCTCGGCAGGAAGATGTAAAATGTTATTCTTGTCTCTTGAATGCCTCTCTTGGGGCGTTTCTGGAATATGCAGCTTCATGACTCACAAAGAACATTTTTCTTTTCAAACCACTCAGTTTGTGTGTGTGTGTGTGTGTGTGTGTGTGTGTGTGTGTGTGCCAGTGTGCACTGGCAAATATTGGCCTCTGCTGTGTCTAATAGTCTCTACAGCAGTGCAGGTTCCAAATTTGCTCTGTGGTAAATGATGTGACTCAACACAGCCAGTAGATGGAGCCCATTTGATGTAAGGGACGAAATCTGAATTACAGACATTTTATGTTGGACCAAGCACAGTTATTGCTCTTATTACATTTACTATCACATTCAAAAGTATAACCTGTGATTTAAAATAAGACAGTGATTCAATATAAATATATATTTATTTATTTTTTTTTGAATGGATCACTTTATTAATATCTGCCTTATCTGAAATAAATATTCATTTTCAGGAGAAAGGTCAAATAAATCAAATATATCTACATATATCTAAAAACAGCATGCTTATGTGATGCTTCTTTTTTTTACCATTGCCTTTGCTGCTGTAAAAACAACAAATTTCCATTAATCCTAATTAATGATTATCTAATCTTATTTTATCTGAATTTATCATTTCTTGTCTTTTTTGAATATATCTCATCTTATCTGAATTGATCTTGTCTTATCTTATCAGTTTGAATCGGACTCTTTGAACTGATTCTTCTGTAGCCCATAAAGATTTGAAGTATTATTTGGCAACAACATAAAAACACATTCCATACACTCAACTCTGAGGATAATTTGTGCCGGCTGTGGTCCTTATTGCACAGGAGAATAGTTGCACAGGTGTGTAGATGGGCAATGTAAGTAATACGCAATTATACAAAAACTGCAATTATTTTTACAACTATATCAATTTAAATGTAATGTAATGTAAATAAATATGCTACATGAAAACCAATTTAATGTACTTATTTCATTTGCATAAATCTTCACTAATATTTTTGCGTCAGCGTGACAAACCAACTGTCTTTGTGTCAATCATACAGTAATTTATTGATGGTCCCTAATATCAGCTTCCAAGCCCCTCCCCTTCCAAGGCCAGGCATAAGGAGAAAAGTTTTTTCTTTTTTATTACTGAGGGGGAAGATTTTTACCTATTTATCTAACGTATCGACAGTGCAGTGGAAATGTCGAGATTCAAGTCGAAATAGCCCTGAACGTCCGTGTTGTGGTTCCAGTTCATCTGTCACGCATCCACGTGAACTAACGTTAGCGAAGCTACGTTAGCGAAGCTACGCTAGCTTCGGCAACTGCGCGCCACTCAAAACTCACTGACGGTTGTTTGAAATCAAACGTCATCGTGTCAGGACGCACGATGACCTTCGTGTGAAAACACCCGTTGTCAATAATCACAACTCCACTTTACAACGCGGGCGTTAGCCGCTAGCGTTAGCGCAGCATACTTGCTAGCGAAAACATCAACATCCGGTTGCTTGGTGCTGCTGAAAAGTGCTTCCGTGTCACAATTTTCCACTTATTATTATCATGATTATTATGTGGGTTTTGTTGTGGTCGGCAGAGCAGGATTGGATTGGATCGGATCCTGTCTGAGCCCTTCACCAGATGAGGTTAGTCAAGTAATCCGGTCGGTCTGGGACCAGCGGCTGTGACTTCAGGCTGACGCGCGGCTCCGGCCCAGCCCCAGAACCGGCTCTTCATCATCATCATCCTCATCATCCTCCTCCTCCTGCTGCTGGTGCGCAGTGAGTCTCCGCTCCACATTATTCCCACGCGTCAAGGACTCGGACTCACACAACGGGCCTCCGACTCGTCCTCGTCCTCCTCCACCTGCCACAAGGTGAGTGCGACGCACGTTTGCGCTTCATGATGATTTTTTTTTTTTTATTGTTTTATTGTTTTTGTGCGGACGGGAGCAGAGAAAAAAAAAAAGGCTTCGTTCGTTCAAGAGCATTTGACGCCGCCGCCTCCAGCTGATGTTGTCCGATCTTCTCCGCCTTGTCATCATCATCGTTAGAATAATTCAGATGTGATATTTATGGATCACGATGCTGTGTGAGCTGCTGTCTTCGTGTTGTTTTTTTCAACGTGTGTGTGTTGTTATTTGACGCGGTGACACAAAGGCAGCGGCCGGTAGCGGTCCCTCCCGACACACCATCGGCGCCTTCGCCGTTTCGCCGCGGGAGAAACATTTCGTCGATTCCGGGAAGAACATTTATTAAGAAGGAAGAAAATGGGGCAAATGGGGTTCGGCCTGCCTCGAAATGCGATCACCGTATCGACCCTTTATCAGCAGAAACAACAGCGGTTGTTTTTGTTTGTTTTTTTCACATACAGCAACCAGCGTCAAGCTCGAGGGGACGAGGGGACCTGACTTCCGCTCAAGATTTTCAGAATAAAAGCCCAGAGAGATTCCGATTTATTTTTGGGGGGGTCTTAAAGGCTTTTTAAGTCACACAGATAAATCACTGCGAACCAATCAATGATTGTATGAGTCAGTTAGATTCTTGTTCAAGAGAAGATTAAGACATACTGATCAAAACTCAGAATGCAAATTTTGTATTTAAATAAACATAATGGTAATAATAGTAATTCATCTTAGTTATGGGCGCCTTTCTCAACACTCAAGGTCACCTTAGAAAATCAACAATATAAACACTCAGTCCATCCAACAAGCAGTCAGAAAAGCAGGCAATAAAACAACATAATAATACTAATAATAATAAAAACAAGAGAAATATATATATTTAATGAAGAGAAACAAGTAAAGATAAGAAGCAGAAGGATGCACACCCTAAATAAAACAGCATTGTAATTATTTTGTAAGATAACAGTCAAAGATCCACAAAATGGCTCCATATGTAATGGAACCAAAATAAATGACAGATTTTTAATGCGACAGTTAAAATAAATGAAGATAAACAACAAAAGACTGCTGCCGTTGCTCTGCTCGTGTATTAGGGTATTGGTGTTTGTGCTGTAGTGCAAACTGTTAGCCTTGGGCTTTTATTGTGAAGGCGGTCTGGCTGCACTTCCTGCTGTCCGCCGGTGGCTTTCATGCTGTTCGCAGTCTCGCGCTCCATCACAACATGGTGGTGATGCAGGTTCAGTCCACTGGCATCTGCAGCCTGAGTCTGTGAGTTCGACCACTTCAGTGTATGAATATTCATGTCAATCATCAGATGGATTTATGTACTCATTTACTGCAGTGATGATTTACTGTGTGATCTCTCAGTGACAGCCTTTCTATTGATGGGTGTTTTTTTTTATATAAAGACCTATCTGTCACATAATTGTCATCTTACTGCAGCAAATATTTATATCCATATCTATATTTATGTTGAGTTTGATGGACTGGTGGACTCAAAACACAAAGAAAGCAAGAGGGGAGAGTTCAATAACTAGTTGTGTTGATTATGTATTGCTTGTAGTTTTCCTCGTTGTTGTTAATTTAATATTAATGGTTTTAACAGTATAGTGGCAGTAACGGTAGCATAATAAAACTCGTGTGTAGTACTTCTCACTGCAGTAGTAGCAGTAATTGTATGGAGAAAGCAGTTCGGCCAGTTGAGGATACAAATACACAAAACAAAAAATACAAAATGTCTGCCTGCAAGCTGAATTGTTCCTCCGCAGAGAGTTTGTTTTATTATGAGAGAGACGATATCGGCAGCTACGGTGCTGGACAGACCATCGATATCCATCGTCAGGCGGCTGACGTTAACACGTGCCGAAGATTTGAAAGAAGTCGTGGAAGAGGAAGAAGACGAAGAAGAAGATGAATGCAGGACATATTCATCACTTACGTTTCACGTCGCACAGCTGCTGCGTGTAGATAGTTGTCATTTAGAATAATTTTTTAGATACGGCACATTCGTCATGACAAGGCCAGACAGTCCGACACATGATTGTCTTAGTTCTTATAGTAGAAATATAAAAGAAAGAAAGAAAAGGAACATTTTCTGATAACCTGAATCATTAACATAGTTAAACGCACCAAAATTGAATGGCTTCTTCCCAGGCCCCGCCCCCCCTCGATTGAAATCATAACCTCCTTGGTGATGGAGGTAATGAAAAAAAAAACCTGTGTAACTGCAGCGATTTCTCGCTTTGTCCAAGTGGCAAAACTCAACAACTGGGACTCTGAAAACCGGTGAATGTTTGACAAATGAATAAATAATTATTAAATATTGACTGACAGAAAGCAGCTCTAACTGTAACTGCAGCAGGGTCTGCGTCACCAGGAGGGAGGTGTGTGACCGAGCTAATGACGAGTTCAAAACCCTCCTGTTTATTTCTAAAATATAAAAACCACGACCGATGGACCCGATGGACCCGATGGACCCGATGGACTGTGTGATGCGACGTTCCCTCCGCTCTCCGTTTTCAGCTGCTCCTCCCGATCTCGGAATGTGTCTCTCTTTGTTGTTATGTAACCGAGGCGCCTGCGGAGGCCGGATATGCATAGTTTCCCTGCGTGCGCATGTGTGTGTGTGTGTGTGAGAGTGTGTGTGTGTGTGTGTTGTTGTGACGGGATCTGTCTCAGATTTGTAAAAAAACCAGCACGTGCAGATGTTTTTTCTTTTCTGTATTTGCTTATTGTAAAAAGAAATATCTGTTCCACCACTGGCCATGTCTTCACGAGTGACATTGAAGGGATGTGATTGGACACTGAGCTGGATGAGGATGACATTTTAGCACATTCTGCTGCTGCAAAAGCGTCGGGACACGAGCGTCATGAACCGTGTCTGACAGAGCAGTAACGAGGTGGACGGAGGATGTGCAGCTGCGCCACACACACACACACACACACACACACACACACACACACACACACACACACACACACACACACACACACACACACACACACAGGTATTAACCCTCCAGCTCCTGTGCTGCACTGATTTAAAGGCGCCCAGACGACGACGGGCGTGTGTGTTTATGGCTGAAGTGTGGATGAACGCAGCCTGGCGTAGTTTGTGGTCATTTGTCTGACTATGAAAGTTCACTGAGAGCATGTCGGGGACTGTGGTGTGAAAAGAAATGAACAGCAGTCCGGTGATTACTGTACATGACGACTGGTGGATCAGCTGCTGAATCATGGTGGAATTATGGAGGAAGAGAGAGAGAGAGAGGGGATTTAATATTTCTCTCCGTGTTTTATTTTTAAACTATGGTTCATTGTCACAGAAAAAACTGTAAAGTCTTCGAGCCATCGACTTGAAACTTGTTATTCCTCCTTATTTTTAGCTGATTCTGTGCCGCCTCAGCAGAGTTATTGGCAGAAACATTCAGCTCGATTAAGAGATTAATATTCCGCCTTACTGCGGGAATAGACTCGCCCAGAGGTTTGACAGACCTTTTATTCCGAGATCGATTGATAAAACAGCCGATGATTAGAATTTACAAATATTCTTTGATTCCAGCTGCTCAGATTGATTATTTGTTGTCTCTTGTTTCAAAGAAGGAATTATGGCTGACATACTTCAGTTTAAACATATCTGATAATGTACATGTGGTGCAGAGTATGCAAGAGAATGGTGCAACGTAGAAGAACTCCTAAAACTATATCCTACAAAATAATTACAATAAATAATAGTTCATGTTTTCAGGAGAATACTAAGTTATATCTTGTTATTAAAAGGCATAAAATGATTTTGCTGTAAGCTGGTGATAAATTTGATGCTGGAAATCATTTGTGGCTCAAACCGAGCCTGTGACTGGAAGGTTGACTGGGGTAAGTGGCATCAAGTTGCCTTTGAGCAAGGCAGACGGTCTCTAATTGCTTTTGTGGTGGACCAGGGGTCGCTTTCGAAGCGCCGAGGAAAAATACGTTTAAAATTTGAAAGGTAGAGATGAGGTGAGATTGCAAAAACACACAGACGGGGATCGGGGTTGTGAATTCTACCAGGGAGTGTGAGGCGACCCGGCTGAAACCATCTGCAGTCCAGTGCTTGGTCGGATATTTGTGTGTGCAGCAGCATGGGAGGTGGAGGGAGAGAGGGAGGGATGGAGGGAGGGAGGGATGGAGGGATGGAGGGAGACAACTAGAGAGGCAGAAGTGGGTAAAAGGGAAGACGTATTGCGCTGCGGTGCACACAGTGGATGAAAGGGAAGCAGAGTGAGAAGAGGAGCAGGGATTTAGTGAAGCTGAGGAGGGGGTGGGGAGAGAGAGGGGGATGTATGATGGATGGGAAGGAGGCAGCAGAGAGATGGAAAGAGGAGAAGAGCAAGAAAGACAGAGTCAGCACAGCATGAGGTGGAAGAGGGTGGAAAGTAAACATGTTACATCCTGGACACTTCTCCCTCTAAACGCTCGCCATCTCTGCTACGTAGTAGAACATGGGGGACCACCAGCATTCTTTTTGAATTTGTAACAAACATGGCAGCGGAGGGAAGGCGTAGAACGTTCAATACTTATAATCACGCCAGTGGTCACTTTGGTTTGGTGGCAATCGCAGTCAAATGTTGTGATCATCACTTGCGGCGATCGCGCACAACAAGTATCCGATTTGAGGTTCAGAAATAGCCCTCTTGATGTTTCGTAAGCCTTGACATGGTACAGTGGTGAATTAAACCTAATTAATCCCCGTGAGATAAAGTAATCCGTGACGTTTCACCCGTCCTTACGGTTTGTTCAGGTTACGATGAAACGGAAAACAAAGCCTGACAATCCGCGATACATCGAATATATTCGAGATACAGCCCAGCCCTACACTCACGTACAGTAGGTTGAATGTAGAGTACAAATCTAATACAACTGTTCCATTAAATTCAAAGGATGCTGATGAAGCAACATCGAAAATGTTCACTCAACAAAAGCAACCTGAATATTAATTGACACTTATTAATGTTGATGGTTAACATTTGCAGTAAACTTTCTCCACATTTCTGGTCCTTGAAATGAAGTTTGGTTTGCAGCTGGGTTCAGAGAAACATATCTATCATATCTGTCAATTGAGACCGTTATCAACAGTCAGTCGCCGGTTGCTGCAGAATGGAAAAAGGCCATCACGTATGCAGATGACACTGCACAATTCCTTGTGAATCTCCTGAAAATTCCCCAATTTCATTTCTTCCTGCTGTGGAGGAAGCTCAGTTCACACTCGATACCTGTCGACGGTGGCGGACACTCGGGTCAGCTGTTACGCAAGAGGCTATAAGCTCTGTCGAGTCCGGGCGAGGAGGGCCAAGCGGTCCCTAAGCCGTTTGGGGAGTTTGGGGATCAAGGTCGTGTTGTTCATCTTGAGCTCCCTGAGAAACAAACTCTGGTCGTTCAAGGGATCGACTTGTGTCTTTTTTACACGCCTCCTGCTCATGTCGTGGCATCATGCATGACGAGTGTCCAATTGACTTTAGAGGTTAAACTAATTAAGGTGGACAATTACGGAGTGATTAACACCATAGAGAAAATGTATCTGCTGGATTAATTTGTTAGACCAGTGCAGTGGCTTGTGTGCGATTTGTCTTTGAGCAGGATAAGCATTTTAACGTCACTGAATAATCTTTGATCCACCCATTTTGTTTTGTACCATAAAACAACTTCCCGCATAAGCCAACCCGACATCTCACCATGTGAAATGCAGTGTCGAAGGTCGCAAGAGTCCGGCGATCAATAGTGTAATTGCACTAATGACTCAACATCTTTGTGTGGTAATTTCCATCCATCCATCCATCCATTAGCTGTACCGCTTCTTCTTCTTCTGATGGTCGCTTCTTGTTGATATGCTCGATATTGCACATTTGAAGAAACTTTTGTTCAGATGACTCCCTGTCGGCTTCAGGGATGATGTAGTGTTGGTGCAGACCCATTAACCTGTGGAGGAGCCAAAGGGAAAAGGGGATCGATAAGGCCTCACATTTCGCTGTATCAACATGCACATCAGCTCATGCCAGCATATTCTTCAGCATAACTTCAAGGTTTCCAATAGAGGATTATACATAATCACAACAGATACAATTTCTCCCTAAATATGCATATGAATCCAGGAAAAAGGACCATAACGTCTGTAAAAGCGCCTTTTTTTTCTAGTTTTAGAAGGTTTTAATTGACGTAGCACAAATGTTCAGAGTTGGGGCTGGATTTCAATGACACCTTTGTGTCAAATGTGTTTTCTGACACACGATCCAGCCCTTGGCTGCTGGTGACGGTGGGAAACTTCCCGGCCGAATGTTCAGTGTTCCGTGACATCTGGGGTCATTTCCTGGTTGTTTTCCTACTTTTTTCTCCCTCACTTGTCCGTCTGGATTTTGTGTCTCCCCCCCGGTGAGACACAAAGAACAAGCTGTGATTTGTCCAGAGCTGTAGATGTCGCGTGATGTAAAAAAATCTCGGACTCCTCCGAGGCGGTTCGACATTCAACGCTCCTTCTTTTTGGCCCCTTTGGTTTTGGTTGTTGTGCGGCTCTGGTTGACACTGCTGCGAGGCGAGGCAGTGAAAGTGTGCAGCGGACAAAAGCTCTTTCATTCAGTTTCACCCTCTCGGGCGCACACACACACACACACACACACACAACCACACACACACACACACACACACACACACACACACACGGAGCACTGAGCCAGTAACTCAACAGCCTGACAGCTATATAGACGTCGCCTCTTTCTGCAGGAAATGAGAGAGGGAAACAGACGGAGACTGTCAGAGCAGAGGATGTAGGAAGAAGAAGAAGAAGAAAAAAGAAGTTTGCATCGATGGCGCTGTTTGTTTTCAGTGACTGTTATCATCATCTTCATCATCATCATCATCATTATCATCATCACAATGAACCACACGCAGCCAGATGTCTGTGATCTTTGACCGGTGAATCAAACTGGGCCTATACACGCTGGAATAAATCAAATATGTGTAAAAACATGAAATATTTTCAGTAGGTAAATATTTAAAACAAACAAAGTGAATCATTTTTTAACGTATGAACCTACCACACCGATGCTACAACATCATATTGCAAGAAAAACCATGAGGAGAGAGAGAGAGTGGCCGCATGATCCCCAAAATGTGTCGTCGTTATTCAGATTTGGACATTAAGACGTCTGCATTAAAGCGTAACTGTTTGTTTTGAAAGATGAATAAATGTGTAGGTTATGAAAAAATGGATCCACAGCTTGATTTTGACCCTCCCGACTAATCCAACGTACCCAACCCAAAGTTTTTAATCCATTAAACGTCTGAGTGGATCTTGGCATTGGCATGTTCTGCCTGCACGACAGAATGGAGATTCTTGCTTAGTAGTTTTTTCTCCCTCTTGGATTGTGTTATTAATTCACTTCAGGGTCGTCGTCCTGACATAATCATCATAAACTGGCCATAAGGCTGGCAGAGTTTGTGCCTTCTTTTAGGTCACTTTTAAAAACCCATTTCTGTAGACTTGCTTTTATGTGATGTCGTCTTTTCATATCTTCTTTTTAATACAGATATGTGACCTGAAAACCGCATTATTGTTGGAATGCTGATTGTAAGTGTCTGTGATTTTCTATGTTTTTTGTGAAAGGATTTTGTGAAGCTTCTTCTGAAAGGTGCTATATAAAAAAAATTATTATTATTATTATTATTATAAAATACATTTAACAATTAAAAACCCGTCAAGTCAGATGTCGGGGGAATACTGTATCACTGGGTAAATTCTTGGTATAATTTGTTGAATTGGTTTCTAAAGATTTACAGCTGAAAGTTCTGATTAATGTCGAAACAGAAAACATGGAATTCATCGCCTGTCTTTGCTTCTACATTTAAAAAAAAGTTCTCTTCCTCTGCCCTTTGTCGTACAAACAGCCACTAGATTCCCACTCTTGACTTCTTCTACCATCGTATAACCGCCGTCGTCTGTCTCTGGTGAGCTCCGTCACTCGGACGCCGTCCCGCCGCCGCTCAGACTTACTCCCGGGAAGTACAGACAATACAAGAGGGAGGAGGACTTCCTTTCGTCACCAGCTTTGCTTTTTCCGTTTCCTCCGCCTGTCAGAAATAGGTCAGTTTCCAAACCCTGGTACGACGTAAAGTACAGTAATGTGAGAGCCCATTAGAGCTGATTGGCTCTTACGAGAACATTCATTGGATCCTTAGTCGTTTACAGAATTGTGGCATGGATAGAAAAACCCTGGTGGCATTTTTTAAATCTGTTTTTTCTCTTCTTTGAAGCAGAGTTTGAATGTTCATTAAGTTCTCCTGTAATAAACTTTATCCTTCTGGAACATAAAGTGCAGCTCAAGGCGCTTTGAAGAAAAAACAACGGTTAGTTCAAAAAGAACAACGCATGCGTAAAAACATATCAAGACAATAAAGGATGTAAAAACAATAAATTCTTTACAATAAATACATGAATAAATGAGAAAACTATAGATACAGAAACAACAAGAAAATAAATGTTTTATGAGAAAGAAAGAAATGAGAGTAAACATAATATATCATCTATAGTTGTCGCCCCGGTTGCCGTGGTTACCCTAGTTTGTTTCTTGACGTATTCATCTATTTTTTTCCTCCACTGTGGATTACTTTCATGTTTCCCTTTCTCATTCTGTGTCGAACACACTACGCCTCCGCCTCCCTATTGGCCGTAATGTGGGGTGGGAAATGAAATTTGATTGGCCATTGGCTCCTCCTCTTTGTTCCCGCTTACCGCGTTCATCTGATCTGCTCTGCTGTAATCTGGGAATGACACCGAGCCCAGTCGTGGTGTGTGTTGTTGCTCAGAGGGACCAGAAAGACGTGTTTTTCTAGAAAAACTTTGTTTCTTGACACGTCGCCTGGAGCTGTTTGTTGTCCAACTCTCTGATTCAGACATTTTGAAAAGGCTCAATAAATGTGGAGGAATTCGTTGTCGTGGCCTTGATTTATTAACTAACAAAAGTCAGATACTCTGTCGATCTGTCGGTGTCAGTTGTGTCAGTTGTGTCAGTTGTGCATGTGGACAAAGCAGGGGTGTTAATGTGGAGTCGTCTATTCACAACTCTCTATTTCTTCTGTGTGTTCGCGCTCCAACACTCGAATGAAAGCCCGCAGACATTTGTCCGACGTGTCGCTCGGTACAGTAAATCCACTCTCGGCATCACACGGAAGACTCTCCTGTCGACCGTGAAACATCTCTGATGTCAACTGTGAACTGAATATAATGACCAATATGATTAATCATGGAACTGGAAATGTTTAATGCAGTCGCAACAATATAGGCCTCAGATTGTCTCTGCATTTTTTGGGGGGAGATATATTGGAAAATATATCTTTTGGGCCCTTTTTAAAATTTGTTTTAACCTTGAACGACTAATTACCTCCAAAAGTCTGGAGATAAACTCCTGAGTAATAATCCCATCAAGTCTGGTGAAAGTCTGTCCAGGTATTTTGTACACACACCAAACAGACAGACAGACAGACACACACACACACACACACACACCGAACAGACACACACACACACACATGGTTATTAATAATAATAAGAGTGTGTGTGTGTGTGTGTGTGTGTGCGTGTGCGTGTGCGTGTGTGTGCGCGTGTGTGTGTGTGTGCGTGTGAACGTCTGAAACACGCGTTACACAATCCGGCCTGACCGACCCCGCGGCTAATCCCTTCAACCCGTTTCAGTTCGTCCTCCTGTCTGGCGTCCACATCGCTCGCGCTCCTCATCAGAGCCACTGATCTCACCGACGTCACCTCACACTGACGAGAACCATCAGACGAGCTAATTTATATTGGAAGAAGAAATACATTTTTTTCTTTTTTGGGCGGCTGTGTTTTTATATTCAGAGGCGGCTGCGAGACGTATTTTGTGAAATGCCATCGCTGTTTTTGTCAATTTTATCATAACATATCAAATTGTTATGTTATTCTAAAAGTGCCCATTGAAAAGATTTAAAGAATATTACAGCCACTATAACTTGTGTTATGTAACGTCCTCCGTGACATCATGTGACGAAGCTCTAGTTGGTGGAATATCAGGCTTTTTGTGGCCAACAGCACAAATCCAACGTGGTATATGATAATGATTAAATATGAAAAATGTTTTCGTAGCTTTTGACCCAGAATTGATTTATTTTTCTTGTCAATTACTGTTGCTACGGTCACACGCATTGTACGTCGAAATGTGCTCCTTTTTAGGGAACTTACCTACATCGTGCATCGAGATATTATTGTTATTATATCTCATATGTAGCGCTACAACAGTTAATTGATTAGTAATCGACTACTAAATTAATCACCAACTGTTTTGTTAATCGATTAATCGGTTCAAGTAGTTTTTATGGGGGGAAAAGTCAAAATTCTCTGATTTCAGCTCCTCTGTGACAGTCAACTGAATATCTTTGGTGTGTGGAACAGGATCGACATTTTATGACATTTTATGACATTTTATGGACCAAACAATTAATCGATTAATTCGGAAAACAATCGACAGATTAATCGGTGATTAAAATCACTGTTATCTGCTGCTGCCCATATGTGTATTGACAATATTTCGTCCTCTTCTTTGCAAATGATTTCTTAAAATTAAGAATGAATTCATTAATACGCGTGAAAAAGGTCTCATCTGCATTTGTGTATCGTCATCCATGCCAGACCTATATTTGTGCATCATCTCCATAATCCACTCTAATGTCACCGCTCGGCTTCCTCTCGTCTCCTGCTGGGGTTTTGTTTTTTTTAAATCCCTAAATCAGATTCCGTCCTCTGCCACCTTGTCCTCCTCCTCCTCTCCCAGTCACAACCGCCCTCGTCCGACCTCCAGAGAGACTTAAGAATCGGAAGTTTCACTTCAAGTCGGCTGTTAATCGTCCGACTGTATCTGGGATTGTGACGAGTTGTGGCAGGTGAAAATCGGGGGATTAGTCTTCAAGTCGTGGTTTAAGCGCTAAGTCGAGTCCCGGTCAGGAGCCGGCGGAGTGAAGATTTAAAGTAACTTGTTCCTAATCCTGTTCTTGGTGTACTTCACAATACTTTATCACAGAAATTTAAAGATATAATAATGGATGGATGAACTTGAACAAGCCATTTTGGTTAATAGGCACTCTGGCGTCAGAAATACCATTATACTGATAAAGTATATAAAGGGAGTTCGAAGAATATATATATATAAATGATATATGTATCATTTACATATTTTTGTAAAATATGACTAAACTGCTTTCACAACTGTGTGTAACACTGGAGCTGAATGAAGTTTGAAGTTCTGCAACTGAAGAGACGATCGGCTCCGTGCATAATTCAGATGACAAGCACAAAAACAAATTCAAACTGTTATTGAAAATAAACTGTAGGATTATATGGATGCGTTTCAATTTTAGGCGTGACAGATGATGGTGAGGGAAACGGCTGCTCTCCCCGGTGTGTGTGTGTGTGTGTGTGTGTGTGTGTGTGTGTGTGTGTGTGTGTGTGTGTGTGTGTGTGTGTGTGTGTGTGTGTGTGTGTGTGTGTGTGTGTGTGTGTGTGTGTGTGTGTGTGTGTGTGTGTGTGTGTGTGTGTGTGTGTGTGTGTGTGTGTGTGTGTGTGTGTGTGTGTGTGTCATTTAGGGTGTAATGTCCGAATGGGGATGAGATCATAGTCCTGTTTAAGGGTCAGCTGCTTGGTGTGTGTGTGTGTGTGTGTGTGTGTGTGTCTCTCACTGTTTCCACTTCACACGGTGCTGAGTCACCCTGCTCACTGTAAAGACTTGATGGTTATAGTTTTATGCTGTTACTGTTTTAGCCGGTTTGATCCACAGATAATAAAAACACATTTTTAAAAAATCCCACACGGCCTCATAATTTAACACTGGACGTATTTAACCCTCATTGTTAAAGAGCCACGCGTGACAAAGCTTAACCATCATGGGTGGATACGACCGGCGGCCTCGTCGGGGCGATCTCAGCTTTGGCTTGGACAATGTCGGGAGGGGGAAATGTAAACGTTCATCTGAAAAGCACAGTGAAGTCGAGACAGGAAACGTCGAGACAGTCGGCCAACGGCGAGCAGTAAATGTTCTGTGATTCAGTGGTGTTGCAGTGCGGGAGGTCCAAGTGGTTTTTGAACTTGACCCACAGTGTGGACTTCAATTTAGAAAATATCTTCGCTTCAACTGCATTGATCTGAGTACAATACTTTAAACCCCTTTAAATTAGGAGTTGTGTTATTAGTCCAACCTATTGTCACGTGCTCTTTAACGTCTTAATCATCATCTCATAAGTTGCCGTGTGTTTTCCCCTTATTTTTTATTGCACATTAAGCTTCATTTTACTTTAATCATTTACTTATTTATCTATTTGATCTTATTTGCATATCTTCATGCTACATGTTTTGCCACGTCGTACGTTGACGTGTGTTTTTTTTCTTCCCCTTGTTTTCTGCTGGGCGTCGAGCACACTGAGTCTGTGCTTGTTATATGAAATGTGTCGTATAAATCAACTCTGGAGTCTGCGCTCACGCATCACGTGACGCGTCCAATCCGTAAAAAACAAACAATTTTTCTGGTCATATATAAAGGCAAGTATTCAAAGAGATAACCCAGGGCTCCTCCTCAGGGTTAAATATTAATCAACAGCAAAAAGCGGTGACGATGTTTTTCTTTGCCTGTATTTACAGAACTGTCTCTGTGTATTTTCCAGATGTATCACTCTGACCACGGCGTCGACTTCCTGGACCTCTCCTTCCACATCCCTGGCAGCGCTGCAGAGCTCGGCCCAGCGAACTGAGTCTGAACACAACCATCAACGCGTCACACTTGCTGCCCGCCTCCCCCCCGGCACCCAGGCTCTGCCTCAGCTGCTGCTGCAGCTCCGGTCCCACCCTCCCTCCTCTCGGAGGATGGACAGCCCTCCTAAACTGTCTGGCGAGACCCTGATCGTGCATCACATCCCGCTGGTGCACTGTCAGGTGTCGGGCGGGCGGCAGGGGGGCTGCGGTGGCGGCGGCTGCGGCGGCGGCGGCGGCTCGCTGAAGCGGAGCAAAGCGTTCAGCCCGCCGGAGAACCTGGGCCTGAGTCGCACCACTTCCCTCCCCGAGCGGGACGTCCTCCAGAGAGAGGCTCTGCTCTACAGCAGCCTGATCCAGACCTCCAGCGGCGCCTGGTCCTCCCACAACAGAGCTCGGGAGAGGAACGGCGGCGGCGGCAGGGGAGGCAGCACGGCGAGCGACGACTCGTCGTTCACCTCGAGCAATTCGGAGGAGCAGCTGATCACGGCTCACACTCTGCCCAGGGCGAGGCCGAGGAGCAGGAACCCGCTGCGTCATAATCCCTTCCTGCTGAACACTGAGGATGACGACGATGAAGAAATAGAGGAGGAGGAGGAGGACGGCGACAACCTCAGCGGCTATCTGGAGGACTCGTCGTTTCACCTCCACAGCGACTCTAACCCGGCCCTCGGCGGCGGACTGGCTCCGTTCCGCCTGCACGACCTCGGCTTCGCCCCCGAGCCCTTTCTCCTGCACGGCTCGGCGGGAGGGGGCGGCCGCGAGTCGCTGAGGGCCGTCGCCTCGGATCTCGCCGGCCACCTGGAGGACCTGGACATCCTGGGTCTGGACGGCCAGCGTCGCCACGGCAGCAGCGGTTCCAACATGTCCATGGACTGCGGAGAGCACGACTGGGGCGACGACGACGAGGAGGACGAAGACCATCCCATGCGGTGCGGGCGGAGCAGCAAGACGGGCTCCTACTCGTCGAGCTCCTCGACGCAGCACTGCTCGTGCTGCGCGCTCTCCCAGAACTTCCCGCAGCACTTCCCCGAAACCTTCTCGGAGCCGTTCTCCGTGTGCCAGCAGGGCTACGGCAGCGACTCGTCCTGCAACAGCTCGGACGGCGTGCTCGTCAACTTCAGCGCCATTTTCAACAAGATGAACAACGGCGTGCCGGAGAAGCCGCCGGCCCCGGGACACGCCAACCTCAACAGCTCCACCGACCACTCCTGCACCTCGTCCGTTTCCGATCCGCCGGGACACCGGCGAGCCTCGGGCGGAGGCGCGTTCTACTTGGACCTTCACACGTCCCCGACTGAACCGCCGCCGTCGCAGCAGCAACAACCCTCCTGTCTCGGCAACGCCTTCCCTCTCCTCCGCGAGCCGCGCCTGTCCACCTCCTCCACCTGCTCGTGCTCCGCGGAACACCAGGGCGCCCTGGACCTCGACGCCAACTGCAACTCCTTCCACCCGCCGCACTCCGGGTCGCCGGGCGACCTCGCCGCCTGCCTGCAGAGCCAGGCCCGGCTGGTCGTCGCCACCCAGAACTACTACAAGCTGGTCACCTGTGACATCTCGGCGCAGTCGTCGCCGAGTCCCGCGGGCTCCTCGGTCAACAGCTGCTCCGACGAGCACAGCAAAGGCAGCCCCACGCCGACTCAGCCCAGCGAGTACTTCCTGTTCAGGCCGCGAGCGGAGCAGGAGGGCGTCGAGGAAGAGGACGACGACGGCGAGTCGTCCCGGGTGAGCGGAGAATCCTACCTCTCTAGTTTCAATGTGTGATATTTCTCTATGTATCGTTTTTTCTAAATATATGTTCTGCTTTGGTGTCAAACCAAAACTCAGTTATCGTGCTGGTATCAGAAACAATACCAATCCCAATTTGAAATTGATCAAAGCAATAAACTGTGTACCGGTGTCATGCAGAATATCACAACATTGCATAGTGTCAGAGAGGAAAGAATTATCAATTCACTTTTTTTTTCTTTCTTCCCTTATATGTATATGGCTTTTTTGAAACATATGGATAAACAAACATACATAAAAGATAAACAAACCCCAATAACAACAACATTCTCGGTAACAAAATAAATAATTAGAGAAAAGAAAATAGATTTTTTTTAAAAGCACTTAGCAGATACATCATTAAATGTAATAAATCACCTAATACATTTCTGTACATGTAGGATTATGAACTTTGGTTGAAGAAATGTAAAAATAAATACAAATAAAAATAATAAAAAATAATAAAATGATAAATAAATTATAAAATTAATAAAAAAATAAATGTATACAGTTCAGTCATCATCAATTCACCTATTAAGACTTATTTAAAATTAAGAAAAACTACTCTAAAATTAACCTGCCTCCCAAAGAAGAATGAACTTCCTCTTCTGAAATTAAATTTGTGTCTGCTAGTTGTCTATAATATATATCATCTCAATAATTGGAGGATCTGTTGCGCGGATTCCTCGTCTGAAGGATTCAGACAGTTTGTTTTTGTGATCAGTTCATGCCAACAAGTAGTAATTATGACAAAGTCAAGAGAAAAAGGGAATTGGGCTGAGCAGGGAAGGAAAGATGGAAGCAGGAGGGAACATCACAGTCAACACGGGAGGAAATAATATAAAAATAACATGAGGAATAAATAGTGACACTGGTGTTAGTCTGACACTGGCCCGTTAGAGGTCACCGGGTTATTTATCTGTTGCCTGAGGATTATCTGAGCAGTCATGTGACGTCCGAAATCGGCCTGTGACTGACTGTGTCACCGTGTCAGAGGAAGTCTGGCTTCATGTGAAACAGTCGTAGAACATCTGACTGTTTTGTTCTTTCGCTCCTTGTTTCGGTTCATCCAGGGCGATGATGATAACGAAGAGGATGGAGAGGAGGAGGAGGAGGAGGAGGAGGAGAAGAAGAGGAATCACCAGGCAGACGGCGGGGCCGAAGCTGCCCCCGCAGTGATCGAGGGCCAGGTGTACGTCAACACCTCCCCTCCTGTGGTTGGCCGGGCTCTCATCGGGGGCGGGGCCCCGGCGGGAAGTCGCCCCCGCTCGCGCAGTTACGACCGCAACCTGGACAAGTCCCCGTCGCCGCGCCTCGGCTCGCTGGAGCGCATGTTGAGCTGCCCCGTGCGGCTCAGCGAGGGCGCCGCCCCCGGCCCGCTGCCGCCGCCGCCGCCGCGGGTCACCTCCTTCGCGGAGATCGCCCGCAGCAAGAGGAGAAACGGCGGCGCGGGGGGGTCGCCGTCGCTGAAGGCGGCCGCGGACCCGCTCTCCTCCTCCACCACGCACTCGCACTCCTCCGGGGACTTCTCTCCGATCCCGGAGCGGCGCGCGGAGGTCGACAGTCAGAGCGCGACGCCCGCGCCCTTCGCCAGATGTTACAGCCACGGCAGCATCGAGCGACACCTGGACGGCGCCAGAGAGACGCGGGCCAAGGCTGAAGGTACGTCACCCACTGCTGTACAGACATCATGGGGAGTCACAGTCGTCCCTTGTGCTGCGCCTACAGCAGCAAGATGAGCATGAATCCCTCCTGGTTTCAACCATCACCTCCAGCGTACGGTTCCTAACCTCCTGTTTTTATTTAAAACGCAACCTGCCGCTGATGATTGTTCCCTGAGAAGTTGCCCTCCTCCTCTGGGACTCGGTCCTCATGTAGCGAACGACTGTAGCAGAGCTAGACAACATCGATTCCGAGAAAACGGCGCCGTCACTTTGAGTTTACATTGTGATGTTATGAATTTCTGGGATTGCTTGAGCTCA
>NC_061533.1:3042500-3092500 GCF_022379125.1 Scophthalmus maximus | reverse complement strand
TTTGACTTATGAATGTCACTTCTGTAACGCGAGCATTAAATGAGATGTATGCAGAGTGGACTGTATGTTCAGTCCGCAGGTCAGTGTGCAGGAATGTAGGTTTGCCTCCCAATGTTGCCTCCACCCAGAACCTGTCTTTTGCAAAAAAAGACCAGAATAACTGGTATAATAATAATAATAATAATAATAATAATAATAATAATAATAATAAGACTTCTCCTCAGTTCATTTCCAAAACGGAAACAGAAAGTTGAATTTATAATTTATTTACTATTTAAGGTGACTTTAAAAAGTCTTCCTGTCCTCTCGAAACATTTTGTGATTTTGTAATGAAAGTATTGAATAAATAAATTAACTTTGTGACCCACCCTGATTATTTTCACGTTAAATCCGTTTATTGCCTCGTCAGTATTATTTGATTGATGTGCATCAATGTGTGTCAGAACACAGAGTTGTTCTTAATTGTCAGCACATTTGTTGTTTTATTCACATGTACAACCACCAGCTCAAAACAAGAAAAATCTTTAGATGATTAATCATGAGAATTATCACAGATTAATCTTTATATTGATTAGCTCATCAGTTTAATGGACTGAATCATTTTAGCTCTGCATTTATATTTACAGTATTTCCCATTTTCCCCCTTTTTGTTTTTTGCAAAAATGTAAAAAAGTATTGAATGAAATTCAAATACCAGCATCCTTGTCTCTTCAGCGTGACTTAAATATTAAAAGTACGGAAGTTATCAACGTTAATACAAAACTGATGACAATAATAGAAAGAAACAATCGGGATATTATCAGACCATTGTTATCACAGATGAAATAATAGCTGCGTAATTGACACAAAATGAAACTGCAGTAATTTTCATGGATTGTCTATTTTGGTGATAATGTGGAAGTCAGGGCTGGAAGATTGATAATAATCATAAGTCATCCACGAAAACAAAGGTGTGTCTCGCCCATCGTCCTCTTCATAAACACTGGGATGGTTATACGATCATAATGACGAGAGGCTTATATTTTATTCATCATCAGACTTCACATCAGTCGTCTCAGGGCGGCGGTACAGTACCGACTCTTTAAAAGCCTCGCTCGCCGATGATGATGCTCACGTGAGGCGCTGCGAAGGGGAAAGAGGATCTGAGCTGCCTGATGGATTCTTCTCTGGAAGAGGAGGGAGGAAGAAAGGGAGGCAGGAGGGAGGAGCGGGAGGATGAGGAGAGGGAGGAAGGAGGGAAAAAATGGCAACTAGAGGGATGACGGAGCAGATAGAAGAGAGAGGGAGGGAGCGTTTCTTTTCTACATCCCCAGTGGGAGCTCAGGCCGGCTGGGCGGGCGGGTGAGTGGTGGAGTCCCTCCCTCCCTCCCTCCCTCCATCCCTCCCTCCCTCATCATGTTGCTACAGCAGCTCGACGTCGCCCCCTGTGGCCAGAAGACCACGCCGCACCCAGCTCAGGTGACCTCAGTGGGCCGGCCTCAGGGCGACAAACAGCTTGCGCAACACTGCCGACGTCACACGCACACACACACACACACACACACACACACACACACACACACACACTGCCTTACGGGGGAGAAAAACGCTTCTCCTCGCTGGTGTCTCCTGAACGCACCACCACCAGGTCTAGTCTGTGCGTGTGTGTGTGTTTGTGTGTATTCTTCAGTGTTTCTGCAAATGTGTGTGTGTGTGTGTGTGTGTATTCTTCAGTGTTTCTGCCAATGTGTGTGTGTGTGTGTGTGTATTTCTTCAAATGTGTGTTTTGTGTACACGTGGACCCGTCAGAGCCGTGTCTCTGATCCCAGCTCTGTGTAGCTCCGTGACTCATGACTGGGCAGTTTGTGTTCGTCTGTGTTTTGGGGTTTTAGTTCGAACCTAAATTTGCTTTTCTTTCTTTTTTAAAAAAAAAAGAAGATGTTTCTCATTGTAATTTGAATATCTTTGGGTTCAGTGCCGTTCGTTTGGACAAAGTAAACAATTTGAACGTGTAAACTTGGATTTGGGGAAATTGTGATGGTGATTTCTGACTATATCTTTAAAATTCACACACTGAAAAGTAAAAACTAAATAATCAAACAATAATTGATGAAAATCTAAATAGGTAATATATAACTTATGAGTATCTGGATTTTTTGTTGTTGATATGAAAACTTTTATTTCGCAGAATAAACAACACAGACGAGATGTTTATTAATCCAAGTTCTATAACTTTGGTTGTGTTTGTGTTTTCTTTTCATTTACCGTTATTCCAAAAGTAAAGTTTATGGTTACACTGTAAAATATCAAGCCTCTGTTACATTTCTCCGTCGTAAGGGTTTGATGACGACATCTGAGGAATCAGAAGAAGAACCACGAACATTATAATGTTTAGAATTTAGATTTTGAGGCAGCAGCTCGTGGTGCTCTGGGATTGTATCGTTTTATTCTGTTATTATTTCTAATATTGTGTTATGACGATTCAAACATTCACATCATAAGGTCCAGCCTTGCCGTCAGTTAAATTAACAAACCCTTTCCTCCTCCCCCCCGGCTCCTCCAGGTCTCTCCAGCTCCTCCTCCGACAGCCAGCCGGCGGTGGTCCGGTACAGCAGGGACCAGCGGCCCACCACCCTCCCCATCCAGCCCTTCACCTTCCACCACCAGTTTGCCTCCAAACCGCCGCAGCCCAAGCCCCTGCTGCCCCTGCTCACGGGCTACGTCTCTGGGATGCAGGCCCGCTCCGGCTCCGGAGGTCCGGTGGGGGAGGACGGCGAAGATGCGGCCGAAACTGTGCACAGGTACCAGGGGGCTCTGGCTGGGGCAGCGCCTCCGCCCGGGTCGGTTCGTCCCTCGCCCCTCGGGAGCTACTCCCCGGTTCGTCTCCAGGGGGCGCCCTCCTCCGGGACCTGCTCCACCTGCACGCCCAGCCCCCAGCCGCCGCACAGCCCCTCCTGCCCGCTCTCCGCGGGCCTGCGCCCCCTGCACACGTCGACGCCGCCGGCGAGCCATGGAGGGGGTTCGGCGCAGGCGCCGCCGCTGCCGTCGACCCCTCCGCCTCCGTCCTTGTGCGCCAAGAGGGGGGCCATCGTGCCCCCGATGCTGCCGCCGGTGCAGGGGCACTGCGTCCACCGCGCGGCTCTCCACAGCGACACGCTGAGTCCGCTGGGCGGTCTGGACGGCGAGGGGAGCAAAGGACCCGGAGCCAGGACGCACAATGGTAGGTCCCGGAAGAAGAAGAAGAAGAAGAAGAATCATCCGTAGTCGTGTATCTCCGGGAAAAAATGTGCCAAAAGGGGAAGCGGGGAAACGCCCTTGTATGGGCGGGGTCCCCCGAAAAGTAACATTGAGGAACAGAACCTCAGTCTCTTACATCAGGTCCAGACTGTTCTAGTCACAGTCTCTGAGCATTAGGCGGAGGGGGGATTTTCTTGCGGCTCACGTCAGTTCACGGGTTCACAGTCGGAGGCGGCAGCTGCTTTCTCTCTTCCTCTCTTTCTCTCTTTCTCTCTTCCTCTCTTCCTCTCTTTCTGTCTTCCTCTCTTTCTCTCTTCCTCTCTTCCTCTCTTTCTTTCTTTGCCTGGTTGAGTCCGAGGTGATGCACCTTTTCCCCCTCAGTTCACTGCTCCACATAAAAAACTCTGCCCGGAGAAGGGAACTCCGTCACGTTGGCAGGTTTATGGCCCCGTGTCTCGTCCACCCTAAAACAAACAGGTTTCACTTCACCTTCAGAGATGTTTGAGGTTTTTGTGTGGTTCAGCGTGGATCTACTCTTACTGCTCTTTTTTCTCTTTTCTTCTCTCCCTTCATGCATGAACTTTAATCTTCCTTCCTTCACCTTTTTCCCATTCGCCCTTCTTTCATCCCTAAACTTCTCTTCCATCCATCTTCTCATAACCCCCCCCCCTCGACTCCCCCTACCTGAACAACAGCGCACCACCTCTCTCCCCAAGCCCTCAAATGGAGGGAGTACCGCCGGCGAAACCCACTGGGCCTGGAGAGGGTCTCGGGCGGCCACTCCGGATCGGGCGTCCCGTCCGGTAGCGCCGAACCCCGGGGGGGCGGGGGGGCGCGGCCCGCCAGGCGCAACGTGTTTGATTTCCCCTCCATGGCTTGCGGCCACACGCTGGGACGGATCCATGGTGCTGAATAGTTCTGTTGTCGGCGTTTTGAGACAAATGTAAAGAGTCGAGTTCTGTACTTGACTGTACTGATGTGTGTGTGTGTCTTATTGTGTGTGTGTGTGTGTGTGTGTGTGTGTGTGTGTGTGTGTGTGTGTGTGTGTGTGTGTGTGTGTGTGTGTGTGTGTGTGTGTGTGTGTGTGTGTGTGTGTGTGTGTGTGTCTCGGCAGTGGGCCAATCGGCGAAGCCGCAGCAGAGCTTCGGCGACTTCCTGCCCGACTACTTCTCCCTGACCGAGAAGCCGCCGGAGGAGTTCTGCCTCTCCCCCGACGCCTCGTCTTCGCCCTCCTCCTGCGCCTCTTCCTCGCAGTCGCACGTCTCCGTGGACCTGACGCAGAAGAGAGGTGTGTGTGTGTGTGTGTGTGTGTGTGTGTGTGTGTGTGTGTGTGTGTGTGTGTGTGTGTGTGTGTGTGTGTGTGTGTGTGTGTGTGTGTGTGTGTGTGTGTGTGTGTGTGTGTGTGTGTGTGTGTGTGTGTGTGTGTGTGTGTGTGTGTGTGCCCTGTAGCGGATGTGGCAGGATGGTGTTTAAGACCAAGAGCGGCTCTCGTTCTCTCTGTGTTTGAAAAGAGAGTCATTGAACGCCTCTCGAGGAGGGAGCCCCGTGTCGTTTCACAATAAGCTGAAGTGTCCTCGAGCAAGCGGCTGAGGGGAAAGATTCACTGAACCTGTTTCACCTTCGCGTCACACACAGATGTAATGTTTATCAGTCTGCTTGTCATAGATATTAGTAGAATTATTGTTGAGCAGGACTTCGTGTTGAGAGTTGGACATCAGTACGTCTTAAATTAGTCTCGAGAGGAGGAGGATGAAGAATGTCTACAAGAAAGTCCCAGATAATTTTCCCAGATAAAGAATCCATGAAATCAGTCGGAAGAGACACTCGCTTCAAATGGCATTCGTTGCAAAGCAACAACTCAAACGGCTAAATTATTGATGATGATAATAATCATAATTAGCGGTTTACAGGGAAATCAAAGTCTCAAGTATTCACAGAGGACATGAGCGGTGATACTATAAATATAAAGAGGAAAACAACATTAAGAACAATTTCATAAGATGCTACATCAAATAAAAACTGAAAATGAAATGAATTAAAGGTAAGGTCATGAAAGAAAATGTCTTCAGCTGTTGCCATGTTCTGACTCTTTGTTTGGTCTCTCTCTCTCCATCAGCGCTGGTGAAAGCCGTGAACACCGCCGTGGATCTGATCGTGGCTCACTTCAGCACCAGTCGGGACCCCGACGTGAAGGTGGGAGCTTTGGGTCGAGATTTAAAAGTGAATGCTAGAAACAAAGGTCGTGATATTTCTGTCAAAACGTTTCGCAGACAGATGGCGCCAGCAGATCGATTTTACTCGAGTCGTTCGATGGTTAATTCCACCGCCACTTCAATTTTTTTTTTTTCATTCGGGCTCTTCAAGGTTCTTCAGGTTCAGAGTTATCACGCCGCTCGTTACAACGGACAACGAGCAGTTTGTGTTAAACATTAACGTTTTATTATCCTATAAAAAACTCTCTGACACGGGGTGTTGTACTTGTCAATGCTGCTTGATTATAGTTTGGAAGATCCAGGAGGCAACTTTGACATATTTCAATAAATTTTGAATTATAAAGCAAATTCCTGGCACATAATTTATTCGCTCAGAGCCGATAAGACATTTGATGAACTGGGCTCCTGAGAAGAGGAGGGGAGACAGTCAATCACGGACTAACAACTTCACAGCAAATATAAGATATTTCATTTCTATTTTTTATTCAGCCAAAATGTAAAAATAAATAATTTTAAAAAAAAGTAATATTTGTTTTCTTATCACTTATTTCTAATTCCCCTTTGTATTCCTTAAAGGGGCAGTAAGTGATTTTTGAGAAAGATGATTTTTTTATCTCCCATATCCCGCAGCCTTCTTACAAAAAGTGCACTGGATTGGCTGCACTGTCGCCTCAGAGCAAGAAGGTTCTGGGTTCGAGTCCCGGTTCAAACCAACCAGGGCCTTTCTGTGTGGAGTTTGCATGTTTCTCCCCCGTGTGTGCGTGGGTTCTCTCCAGGTTCTCCGGCTTCCTCCCACAGTCCAGAGACATGAGAATGGGCTTAGGTTCATTGGAGACTCTGAATTGACCGTCGGTGTGAACGTGAGAGTGAATGGTTGTTTGTCTCTGTATGTGGCCCTGTGATAGGCTGGCGACCTGTCCAGGGTGAACCCCGCCTCTCGCCCAATGTCAGCTGGGATTAGCTCGATCCCCCCCGCGACCCTTCAATGGATAAAGCGGTAGACGATGGATGGATGGATGCACTGGATTGAAACCGCGTACTGCCCCTTTAATAGTTTCTCTGCAACCCTCTGCTGCAGGCCAAGCTGGGGAACAGCTGGGTGAGTCCCAACGTGGGCCACCTCATCCTGAAGTACCTGTGTCCGGCGCTGCACGAGGTGCTGCAGGACGGCCTGAAGGCCCACGTGCTGGACCTGATCATCGGACAGCGGCGCTGTCAGCCCTGGAGCCTGGTGGAGGCCTCCACTCAGCTGGGTGAGGAGGAGGGTTCTACTGTAGAGCAACTCAACCGTGGTGCCTTATGTATGAAGTATGACACGGTGTGTTTGTGTCCGTCAGGCCCGTCCACTCGTGTCCTCCACAGTTTGTTCCTGAAGGTGAGCCAGTTCTCGGAGCTCACCAGCCACAGCATGAGGACGAACGCCTTCACCTTCGGCTTGCTCAAGTGAGTCTGCTCTCTGCCGCGCCATGGCAATGAATCTGAAACTGGAGGTCAGCATCTTAAAAAAAGTCACAAAAGGAATCAAAATGTTATACAATTTTTAAAAAATATTCAACTTTTCCAACCGCAGATTGTCATGGAAAGTCAGCGCGGACGTGCAGATTCAACAGATCTCAATCAAATGCTTTTAATATGCTGTAATACACTACAAAACAAAAAAAAAACCAATTCAAAATAAAGCCAAAGCCTTGTTTTATTATCTTAAAATACATTGTTGAGCGGATGGGTCACATATAATCAAGCGTACACTTTCTTACAGAGGGCAGATTTTTCATAACTAACTGTCCGGAGGCTTTTCCAAGATTACAGGTCACTGATCTGGGTTTTAACGTTCGACTCTCCTTTTTTATTTCAGCCTGAAATCGTTGGAATTCTGGTTCAATCACCTCTACACACACGAAGGTGAGACTCGAACGCGTGCGCCGTCGACTCGTCTCCGAATACCCCCAACGTTTTTGAAGTCTTGGATCTTTTTTCCTCTGACTCTTCTTCTGTGTTCACTCTCCTCAGATATCATAGCGGCACACTACCACCCGTGGGGTTTCCTGCCCCTGTCGCAGGGGGCCTGCCAGCCCCTCTTCGAGGAGCTCCTGCTGCTGCTGCAGCCGCTGTCGCTGCTCCCCTTCGACCTGGACCTGCTGTTCGAGCCGCACCTCCTCCAGAGGGGCCAGGAGCACCTGCGCCGCAAGGAGCAGCTGTGCTCGGCGGGCCAGAGCGCCGACCGCTCGGCCCGCTCCACCTTCCAGCTCATGAGGGGCTGGAGCGCCACCGTGAGCGAAATGGTCCGGGACCCGAGCGGCGAGGCGAAGAGGGAGCGGGCGGCGCTGCTGAGGCGGGAGGGGACGTGGCCGAGGACGGACGGGGCCAAGTCGAGGAGGGAGGGGTGGGTAAAGGCCAGCATGAGGAAGGAGGCGGGGTCGACGGAGAGCATGACGGCGGGACCGGTCAGCAGACGGACAACGATGGAAGGGGGGTTTGCCAATCTCTGGACGGAGAGGGGGGTGGGCGAGGAGAGAGTGAAGGGTGTAGGGCAGGAGAGCCAAGGAGAAGGTGAGGACGGACAAGAGAAGGACCGGAGAAAGAGGAGAGATCCGGCGGGCGAGGGGCGTCAGTTGCAGGAGCGACAGGCCGGCTGGTGGTACCAGCTCATGCAGTCGTCGCAGGTCTACATCGACCAGTCCACGGAGAAGTCCAAGTTCGTCAAGACGGAGAAGAGGAAGAGGTCGTCGGAGAGGCGACAGGGTCAACTGCCGCCCACCAGGGAGGGCGTGGTGGAGGGGGCGGAGTCCAGCCACGAAGGGGAGCGCCACGGAAGCAGGAAGAGCGAGGAGGGGTCGGGCGGAGCCGGGAGAAGGCCCCCGTGGATGGGCAGCCCCCCCGAGTCCGTTGTCCACCAGGAGAGAGAGAAGACCAAACCCCCGGAGGTCACGGGCACCGGAGCCCGGGCGGCGGCCCAGGCGGAGAGCCCCTCGCGGGGGCAGAGTCTGCGCTGGGGCAGGCTCTTTGGAGCCGGCGTCGGTTCCCCCTCCGGAGCCGAGGCGGCAGAGCAGAAGACGAGAAGTCAGAAGACGAGGTGAGTCAAGATTCTCAAGACGTCGACTTTGGTCTCGTCCTGGGATTTGTATCTAAGCGTCTTGTCGTCCTTCAGACCCCCGTCAGGTTGGCTCGGTCTGGACGGGTCCGTCCTCGACCTGGTGGCGCAGACCATCGGAGCAGGGGGCGGGAAGAAGGCGGAGCCTCCGGCGACTGTCGCTCACAACCAAAACACGCACGCGCCACCGACGTCGACCCAACAGTCGACGGCCGGACAACAACAGTCTCCCTGGTAGGTCGTCACTTTCACGCCGACTCCCGATCCGGCAGAAAAACCTCGCAGGGATTATTCTCTTGTTTTTTTTTAAATACGTCAGAAAATAGAGATATGAAAAGGGAGAAACCAAAACAGATGTTTTTATGAAATGAAACACTTTTAAACCACATGAAACAAAATGTCCAGAAAAGTTGTTTAAAGTCAAATGCACTTGTATGAAACTCTAAAATGAGGCAACGGCACAAGACATGTCTGAGATCTGTTATGTAATTATGAGAAGTGTAAAAATATGATTTGACAGGAATATGCATCTTTAAGAAACAGAGGCAGAAAATATTTCATTTCATGTCATAATAATTTATTTCGTTCCTTTCAGTGTAACCCAAAACTATTTTACAAAACAAACAATACATCTATACTTATACACATTCCATGAACGAATATAATATAATATTAATATTTTTTTTAAATCATTGTACATCTGTTAGACAGGTGAATTTATGTTCATCAAAATGTCTGGAAAATAGTGAATACTGTCCCTCAAAAGACCCCGAGGGTTCACCAGCGCAAAAGAAAACCGACATGTGGTACTGGAAATTAGAAGAAACAGGAGGATTTGATTAATAACATATTATTATTACTTATGAGAAAATCCTTTATTAATCCAACTACAGGGAAATTTGCCATTTTACAACAGCAAAAACAGTAAAACATGTAATATCAACAAAGATATATGAATACAATCTAAACAGGATTGCACATAAAAAGATGCTGACCTTGCAGAGAGATAATGAGTTATCAATTTTACGTGTTAATCTGCCGCCGTGTCGTTTCCCCTCAGGGAAGTGCGAGCTCTGTGCCACCACGTAGCCGGCGAGCGCGGCCAGCTGAGCTTCGACAAGGGCGACGTCCTGCGCGTCCTGAGCCGGGCCGACCCCGACTGGCTGCTCTGCTCCCTGGGCGCCGCGCGCGGCCTAGTTCCCATCGTCTACGTCACCCTGAAGGGCATGGAGGAGAGCCGGGCGGAGAGCCGGGCGGAGAGCCGGGAGGAGAGCCGGGCGGAGAGCCGGGCGGAGAGCCGGGCGGAGAGCCGGGAGGAGAGCCGGGAGGAGAGCCGGGCGGAGAGCCGGGCGGAGAGCCGGGCGGAGAGCCGGGCGGACGCCGGCGGACTCGGACAGAGCTGCGATGCCGCCGACGCCACCGCGTGGTGAAGAACAAGGGGGAAGATGACGGCGACACGTAGAACTCTTGTTTGTTTGTTTGTTTGTTTGTTGGCTGCTGTTTAAAAAAAAAAAAGGGAGAACTGTACATGGGAGGAGGATTCCTTGACAAATCAAAACACTGTAGAAAAGAGATTATTGGGACTATGTACAGACATATGCAAGGGAGGCATGCAGGCTCCCAGGAGCTCACAACTACTACTGTACATCCGAGAGAACGTACGCATGCACACACACACACACACACACACACACACACACACACACACACACACACACACACACACACACACACACACACACACAGGAAACAAAACCCAAAGACTCTCAAACACACTCTTCTCTCTCTCTCTCTCTCTCTGCGTGAAGCAGTGATACTATATCGTAACAAACCAGTCCGTATATCATCGTCCATCTGTAAACTTCCAACAGGACGAGGAGGAGGAGGAGGAGGAGGAGGAGGAGGAGGAGGAGGAGGAGGAGGAGGCGCAGATCTTCACCGTACAATAGTCTCTCTATGCGCCTGGCTGCACTTCGCTGTATCGTCTCTACATCCACCTCGATGTGCTCCGTCACTTAGCGCTTCTTCTCTTTGTTTTGGATCAGATCCATAAGATTGGTGAGGTGGTAACTTCTTATTCCAACTCCGCAGAGCTGTGGTCTCGGCTGTGGTATGTTATCAGGGCCCGAGCTCCACTGACAAAGTCAACTCAATAAAGCCCCTTACCACATTCCCCCTTGCTTAACATTCGATGTAGATAAATGAAAGCGGGTAGACACGTGTATCACATCAAGACCTACAAAAAATAAATAGGAAGTCAACCACTTTGATTTTAATTATTAGTGTTATTATTATTAGGGCCTTCGACCCCGGAGTTCGACCCCGAGAGAAAAGGAGGTTCCTGGGCAAGTTTGAATCCTTTTTTTGTTTGATCGCAGGAGAAGAGGGGACGGACGCTCACGGGTCCCACCACATCTGCGATGAACCAATGACAGTGTCTTTTTCTTTTCTTCACAATCCTGTTTGGACCTGCGTTCCTGCCACATCCTGCACCTCGTCCCCCCCTTTGGCAGACGGCTGCCGTGGTGGCGCCTGTGGTTGTTTGCAGAAAACAGCGGAAGGAAGATGGAGAAGCCTTTTTTAGGTTTTTGTTTTTAATGGATGTTTTGGGAATTCTTCAAAATGATTAGTTTTGCATTCATGAGAAGGGGTTCATTGATCTTTGCCTTAAAGCGCTTGAGGAAGACAAAAGGAGACACGTCGATATAATAATATTCGCCCTGACTTTACAGTATATTTTGCTACGACGCGTCTTGACTCTCCCAGATTCCCCGTCTGCAGATGTTCCCGTGGACTCGACGTGCAGAGGCCAGAGGTCTATGGATGATATTTTCGATGGTCGCTCTGTGACGGCGTCTTTTGCGGGGACGTTCCTGTGCTCGTGCGTAGCCGCCGCTGACCTGTCCTGGTGTTAAACACGTGGCCTTAGGTTCAAAAGGAGTTGATGAAGAACTCAAGTAAAGGTTGTAGAGTGTCAACAGGTGCCCAGTTCCAAACATTACTATAATTATAAAATCAATGTACATTTATTAAATAAATGCCTGTGTAGTTTTTTGGGGGGGATATCATTTGAACCACGTCGATTTCCCTCTCTCTCTCTCGCTCTCCCTCTCTCTGTCTCTCTCTCTCTCTCTCTCTCTGTCTCTGTCTCTCTCTCTCTCTGTCGCATTACTGTACATTTTTTATTTCTAACATTGAATTTCATCCCCCCCCCAAAAAACGCTTAATTATCTCAACTAAATCGCTGAAACTGTAAATATATTTAAAAAGTCGCTCAGTGGTTCATTTCTTTGCCATCGATCTATTAATGTGTCAAATGTTATGTTATTGTCATTTGCTCCGGATTTGACTGAGCCGAGCTTTGACATGCAAACGTCTGCGGGGCCGACGTCCGGCCTCCCTCCGCCTGTAGATACGTGCAGCCGCTCTGTGTCCGGGCTCCGTGACGTGAACGTTGCACCTTATGGAAAACTGCTATGGATGTTAAATAACACGTGATCACCAAAACTCACGCGGCTCCTGTGTCTGTTTGTCCTCAACGCACTTTGACGAAACACTTCTTTCTTTCTTTTTTTTTGTTTTTCCAGACTGGTGTGGAAATTTCTGAAATGTGGCTGTTGTAGTTTTTTTTTAATATAGCGACGAGTGACTAGTTCTCAAGGAGGCTGAAAGTAGAATGTTCCCGAAAAAACAGCGCGTTCTCGTTGACGATGCTTTTTCTTTGGCATAAAAATATATATATATATATATATCAACGTTTGGAGCTTTTTAGGGATGTGGCTGGAGCGAGAGAAGTTTAATTTTATTTAAGCCTAACTGAGCCAGAGAGACGGTACCAACATGCAAACTGTTGCAGCAGCTCGGCTCGAGCCCACGGTTTTATTGTCCCCACAAGAGAACGGTTGGGTGAAGCATCACCGAGTGTCATATTTGTTTCCCCAGGACCAGAAGCAGATGGATATAATGAAAGAAAGAAAGAAGGATTCACATCCTGACATTATCGTCCTGTGACGAAACTCGGCCACCAGGTGGTGCTGTTGCGTCACAGAGAGATTTGAGTTCGCCGACTTGCTGCAGAGCGGCTTTTTGCACACGACGACATGTTAACAACGGTACACTTTGTATGTTTTGACTTTTTCCGTCAAGTTACAGTGTCTGGTAGTCGCCATCTGTTCACGTGAAACTCGTGCGAGTCTGAATTGACTCAGAAAGTGTCTCCCGAGCGTTGCGGGATCCGGCCGACTCAATATTAATGTTGTTATTAACTTATGTCTGACGATAGTTCTTGACCGGCGGACGTAATCCGAGAAACTTACTGTGATTTTGGTTCTGAAGAAGAAGTTAAACCCCAAGATGCAAACGCCAAAGTTCTGCAGAGTTTTCGACAAACGCAATGACGCACGAACATGTAGAATGTCTGATACAGGATGTCAGACGGAGACAACACTGCTTATGCGACAGCGAGCAGTTGGTCAAGTTTTTGTTTGAAATTTCAAGAAGAAAACTCTTGTCTGTCCGTCGAGAAAGAAAAGCAATTAAAGGAAAGTCAGGATGGGAAATTTAAGACGCGGCTCTTCGCTCTGTCGTCAGGTGAGTTGATCTCCTGAACGAGAAGCGGTCGTCGATCGAAGGCCTCGGCCTCATCTGGCCGTTGTTGCTCGGTCCCCGTACGTCCCCGTACGTCCGCGGCTCATCGTCTTCCAAACGCCACATCCAGCGTGACGATGCTCCACGTCACGAAGGGAAGCAGTCGTCTCAAACTGGCTTCACGGACATGGTGATTATGAGTTCAGTGCATCTCATCCAAAAGAGGCTCGTCTGTCTGCCTATCTGAATCCCCCTGAACGGCGAAGCGACCTGTTTTTCAAGGTTACTGTGACGCGACTGACGCCTCTCATTATTCGATTTGATTTCACAGAACCTCCTTCTTCGCCTTTTGTTTAATTTCCCTTTTAAAAAAACAAGGAAATCGTTTCCCGGCAGAACTCTCTCCGATCCTCCTTGTGCGCGGGAAAAAATTTGAATGCGCGTGGATTTTGGACATCGATATTGGCAACTTCGGCTGTTGGACCAGTGCCTCTGCCAAAAATATCCAGTTGAGCGATTCTCGCAGCCTCTCAATGTGGAATCTCCGTGGACTCCAGTGCAATATGGTCCTCGTCTGTTGAGTTGTGTAAACACAGCCACCACAAAGGAGATAGGCCCAATTATGCACTTAGGCTCGTAGGTGTTGAGTTACTGTGAAACCAGAGTCGCGCAAACTCATCCGGGGTTTGTCGACTCGGCCATGTTCCAACGGCCTGGACAGCTCAGACGGACCGGATCCGCCGAGTCTCTCTTCCACACGTTCGCTGAGGATCACTGAGGATTACTCTCACATCTTCAGGAGAGTAAGAGCAAGGCTCAAATCTGACGAAGTCCACGAATCGACGTACCCAATTTTCCCGAAATTGGCCCAAAGTGACATCACTTCAAATCCCCATGTTCCTTCGTGATAGAAGGAAGCAACGCGTGCAAAGGTAGAAACACTGCATGAAAAGTGTAGTTAGTAATAGTGTTAGTGAATTATGAATGAGGTAAATCACATAGTATTGTAAAAAAAACAACAACTCTGATGCATTTAGATGAACTGGAGACAGTTTTTCCTTTTACGACATTTGACTGTTTTGGAAAATGAAAAAACATTCCAAGGCCCTTTTATGACTTTGAGTCTAAAGTCCCAAAAATCTATAGTTACAATATCATTCAGCCCTAAATACAAGTAGATTTATGACCGTTGTGCTGCTATTTAGTTCCTGTTGTTTGGAAAGCTGAAAATAAATAATTGGAAGGAAGAATGAAGGCGAATTCATATACATACAGAGAGAAAGTACAATACAGGGAAGACGAAGACCAGTTCTCATCCTCAAATCAAACCTGTAACATGGTACAGTAGCATGACGGACTACGAAATGTTATGATCAGTTTAATGCTGTGGTTTTCTTATAATTTCGCAAAATAAATCTTAAAAAAAACAAACAATGAAACCAAACCGCAAAAAAATGAAGATTATTTTAATAATTTCTCCGCCAACAGAGGGAAGAGTGTCATCGACAAAGAAACGACAGACACAGTCAGGATGAGGGGGAGAAAATGTTTTTTTTATTGTGAGAAAGGTAAACAATCAAAAATAAATCCATGAAAGCATTTCACTGACGCCGCCTGAGCAGTTCAGTTGTTCACAGCTTGACGAGCTTCACGCTCACGTTCTCAATCACATCATAAGATTCTTCTACATCCCTTGATTCTCCAAAACACACATTAAACATTAAAAAAATATATATACATATATATATATATATATACATATATATATATTTTTTTTTTTTAAAGATATAAAATGTTAATGTTTCATATGTGTTTAAAATATGTGCAATTTATATAAAATAATTTATGACAGAAATTTCACAGAACACAAATGTATATTTGTTTATTTGAATAATAGTCATCCGTTTCCTCCCTGATTTGGAACGGCCCATGGTTGTTGCTGCTGTCGTGGCTGAAGGGGGTCGGAGGTCGGAGGTCACAGTTCACACGTGCTTCACTCTGACGCAGCGTCTGTCCTGTGGACAAGCGAACATTTAAAGACCAAAGTCAATAAAAAGTGTATTTCCCAAAATATCAAATTGTGTCATTGCAGATTCCAATATTGAAGTGGGAGCAGAGCAAAGCAAAGTGACCACAGCGACGATACCTTGGGTTTTTTCTTGCACAGGTCCTTCAGGTGGACCACATATTTCAGGACCTCTCGGACCCAGGGTTCGTCGGCGGGCACACAGAGCGTCCTGCCATGTCTGGTCCACAGACTATTTAAAAAAACAAACATCCGAGACATTCAGTAGGGTCAGGCGGACAGAAGTGCATATTGCATTCATACAATTCTCAAATCCCATCCACTCTTTTGATACGTCATCTCCCGCGATTCGAACTTACACGGTGGCGTCGATTGAGCAGCCTTTCCCGCTGGACTGTTGCCTGAAGTCCACAATCCTACGCTTGTCGATGGTTTTGTTTTTGAAGCTCAAGCAGCAGTCCATGGGAATCTGGGCCAACGTCACTGAAAGACAAAGAGGATATAGATTGGTGACACTCGGAGATACTGTAGATGTTTTCTAGCTTCATGGATGCCTTCAATTTCATGTCAGTTACGATCAGTTCCAACTGTTCTTACAAGAGGAATTGCAGAACATCTACAGAATCCACCACACCACCGCCCCTGTGTGTGCTCAGGACGCCATCGGTCGTTGCGTCACCGCAACAACATTCATACTGTTGTTGAGCACATGAATGGACAGAATGTGGAAGAAGAAGAAGTGTCGGTTCCCTGTTCTGCACAATACAAAGCTGACTACAGCCACAGCTGTTCTCCAAAAAGACTCAAATTCAACTCTCAGGAGCCTGCTTTTATTCCCAACAGATAGTTTCACCCACAAGTGGTGTAACCGCTGTAATTGCATTCAGTCCGTTTGAAGGTCGAACGTGATTCACTCGCAGGATTTGAGTTGAAAACGTCAAATTACAGCACATTGAATGCTGCACAACAGAGGTTTCAATTAGACGCACAAGTTCTTTTGTTTACGAGTTATTACATATATGTTGCTGCTGCTGCCGGTGTGTGTGCGTGTGTGTGTGTGTGTGTGTGTGTGTGTGTGTGTGTGTGTGTACACTTGACTTTCAAACCATCGTTGTGAGTGTAATGGAAAAATTGACGCAGTTGAATCAGGAAGACGGAGACTGTGGATGTCTTATATTCCAGGAGACCAATATACTGAGATCAACAAGTGGTCAGTGCATAGGACAGACGTTTCCACAACAGTGAGGAACACCTTGTCCGGTCCTCACAATTTCCAAGTGCTGCTTGTTGCTTCAAGACTTGGTTTTAGGGGTTAAGGTTAGACTTGGGTTCAGGTTATGGTTGAAGGGTAAGGGTTGTGGTTGGACATTTGGTGATCATGGTTAAGGTTAAGCTAAGGGGTTAGGGAAGGCACAATGTTTTCTTTTCCCTTTTTCAGACCATATCTCATTTTTTGGCCTCCTGCCAACACACACGACATCACACTTGGGTGTGTGTGTGTGTGTGTGTGTGTGTGTGTGTGCATACACTTGGCTGTGGCTTGGTGACTCACATACATTTCCTAAGGTAAACATGAATAGTAAGAGTCCCAAAAGTTAACAGCAAAATGTAATAACTTTTTGCATTCTTGCAATAAAGCAAAAAGCAAAAAAGATCAATCAAGTCGATCAATCTAGTTAGTCTAGCTAATAATTAATGAATTGTTTGAGACGTTTTTCAAAGCAAAAAAAATTGCCAAACGTTAATTATCTCAATGAATGCGCGTGGGAAATTTGTGATCAGCCTTGCTCAAGGGCACGTTGTCACTACTCGGGAATGCGCTGGTGTCCTACACACTGCACTGGAATTCCCATAGTTATCGTTGAACTTCCACCTGCTACTGTTTAAGAGCTGAGGGGAAAACCATCTGCGTTTAACTATTTCACTGATAAGTAATTATCAGATCAAAACCAAAATTATTTAAAGGCATTGTTTAATGTTCTTGTCGTAAAGTGCTGCATAGAGTTCAGTATGAAAGCACTTCACTGACTTTACTTGCATTTTACTTTTTTTATTGAAATTCTTCTATCGCTTCACTTACTTTTCTCTGACCTTTTTTAAAAATCTAGATTTACAGATCGTAAAATTCTCTCAACTGCGATTCAGGACTGGAGAAACCAATGGAGCACAGATGAGCGTATTAACCTCAAACATGATCCAACTGCCTCACTTTGTAAACTGCTGCTTCTTTTTTGTTGTTTTTTTGGAGCCGTCCCAAGTGGATGTGTTCAGATAAATTGCTTCCCGTTATCTTTTAGAGCTCAACAAGATTGACTTCATTTCGCTGCTTCGCAGAGATGGAATACTGTAGATACAAGTTTGACTGTTGATGAGTCTGTGAGGATCCCTGGAAAATGAATCAAATGAAATTTAAAATGAAATAAAAACTCACCTGTGCAGTAGCAGGCGATGAAGAGCACGCAGCAGAAGAAGAGTTTGGAATCGCCCCACTGAGCCATGGCTGGTCGTTGAGCTGACAGTGTCGTCTCGTCTTGGTCTCAGTGGTGGCTGATTGGCTGCACTGATGCCGGTGTCCCTATTTATGTGCTGTGAGCAGACAGTTTCCACAGAAGTGTTTCACTTCTCATTTTACTGGCCCCTCCTCCTTCTCTGACCCCCATTCAAAGTCCCCCATCGGCATGTCAAACAAGCTGAACCGTTTATTCTGACCCTCCTTCCAACAGGGAAAATCCCTTCTTATTTCTTTTATCAGCCTTCATTTCGTTTCCCAGCCCTTCTCAAACAGGCTTGGCACGCCCGAGGTAACAGGACACATTTGTCACACAGCTTCGGGTCATAAACACACTTCTCGAATCTCTGAACAAACACAAACAGCAGCAGTGATTTAACCCTGGGGCAAGCATGGATGAACTGTTCAAACACCCTCATCATTAAAATGCGGTGATGATTTCTACTCTGTGGTCAGGTCTGCTCTGGTTTATGATTTATAGCCACACTAGATACACTTATATACGTACAGTATAGTGTGTAATGTATGAATAAGTTGCACTGTACAATTAAATCCTTAGCTCGCCATTGACCTCAACATTGGGCAGAAAGACATCCTGACTGTCCGTCGTCTGCGGAGGTGATGCGCTGGGAGGAGGCTCATCTGTGGCGGCTGAGATGATGTCTGACGGTCTGGGAGGTCTGGCAATGTGTCAACTCAACACTGAGATTGACTGGAGATCAGGAGCTGGTGTCGTCCTCGACAGGGAACCAGGAGCAGGACTTGATGTTGACCGACTCAGGATCAGCCTTGGGAATAGGTGAACCGTCCGCCAGGTCCCCCCGACTCAGGAATAGACGCAGGGAAAGGTGAGATGTCGGACCGAGACCCCCGACTCGGGAACAAGCAAGACATTGGCTGGGGTGGCCAACTCAGGATCAGTCAGGAAGTTGGCCAGAATCCCAAAAGCACGGTACAGCTAGGCACGCTGACACAGGAGCACTTTGGCCAGGACCCCAAACTCAGGAGCAAGCAGGACATCAGCTGGGAGCCCGGACTCAGGAACAAGGCAGACGTCAGCGAGGACCCTCGACGCAGGACCAGACATGACTTTGGCTGGGATGCCTGCCAAAGGAAAAGACAGAACTTTGGCGTGGTCTGGCTGGAGTTCTACCAGCGTGTCCATTGTGGCTCTGAGCAGTATAGAGATTCTGTGGTGCAAGGCAGCGGAGTCCCCCAATGGCATTGGGAGCAATGTTGATCCCGTCTTCTTCTGTGTTCTGCTGTGGCCTCCACGGGACCCCTTGGAAGGGGCCAGGCAGGTGCCCGGTTTAAAGGGACTGCTGAAGGACTTCAGATTCTGGATGAGAAGCTAGCCGGCTCAGGAACAGTAGCAGACAGTGCGCCAGCCAGCTCAGGACAGGAAGCCTGTAGGCTCACAGACCCAGGTCTAATTGATTGGAATGACGCCAGGAGATACAACCTGAATGCTACCACGCTCGAAGGCCAACAGGCCATGGCGCAGGCTGAAATGGATGAAATAAGACAAAAAGATGAACGTAAGATCATTTAGATGATACATGATGGGATTCTGCCATCATAAATCTGTACCCTCAGGCTCTTTTGTTCAGTTGTATGACCAGAAATGAATCACACCAAAACCAAGAAAAGAACACACACACACACACACACACACATTTTTACCCACTTCCTTTGTTGACTTGTTCCCATATGAAAGACGAGCGACATCTCTAGAAAAACGGTGGCTGTTGTGAAACAGATACCAACGCATCTGCAAAGAGATTCTAAAGAATCCCCACACTTACTGCATTGATGAGGAAGTTGACACCAGTCAGGCTGAGCAGTGGCCTCTTTTATGTTGATATAAAATGTAACAATATCTTATTTGTACACCATCGTGTTTTCTTCTATGACCACTTTATTGTTTTCAGAGAAAGTTTCTGTTTCTTGTAAATCCCTGTTTGGATGTTTGCTCTACTTGTCTGCCGTATTTACTCTCTTGGGATTTTCCCTGCTGAAGCAGTTACAGGAAAATGAAAAAAGTTGATGGACCTGAAGTAGCGCCTGCAGAGGAAAAGCTGGCTGGAAGCCAGGCAGGAATTCTTATGCAAGAGTAATTCAGCCAAGTGTCATTGGACTGAACATGTCCTTACACATTTTTTTTGCCTTTCTCTGGGCTCCCTTGAAAATGACTGCATCTTCAGTATAATATTTCTTTCTACAGTATCCTTTGAGCTAAGATGCCAGATGTGCAGTGACGGTCAAGGGCTCAAAGTTTTAAAGTTTAAAACGTCCCATGTAGCTATGTAAGGTTATACGAACCTGCTATGTGCAGTAGTACTATTGGCGGGGCCCTGGGTACGGATTTTAATTTAGCGGCGCGTTTACCTGTATTTATGAAAAATGTTAATTCTTATACCTAATGTACCTTAAACCTGAAGTGAAGAAAAACTGGCGGTGCCTCCAATAAGATAAGGGAAAAAATACTAAAGTATACCTCCTATTTGATACTAGTCTTCTTGCTAGATACACATTCAAACTCTTGACCACCAAAAGATGCGTTATCTATGATGAACTATGACACAACAAGTTTACTTTAAATACAATAAACCAACATTTGGCCTTTATTAGCCCGGATGCATAGTAAATGAAAATTTCAGGTCAATTAGTAAATGAAATTGAACTTTTGCAGGTACATTTTTAATCTTATTTATGTCAATGTTTATAGCAATGTTTTTGAACCGTATTTATACATTCTTAACTCTTTTTACAGACTATTTAAATGCTGATGTGTTTACATTTATTACTTATATCCAGATGTCCACATGTATTTTAGCCAGGGCTATAACATACTGTACATGTATTAACAAAGGCAGTTAGAAACCTACATACTGGAAAATTCTAAATTTGTTCAAAGATTCTCATCGTGCAATCACCCAGTCAACGTACCTCTCTAATTCTGTTTTGGGGTATTTCCTTTGCAACAAATCCTGAAAGTTCCCCTCCTGACACTGTTTTGCAGCGTTACAGTCGCTGCATCCTGCGGTTTAGCGCTTGGTTAAAGAAATGCCAACGAGCCAGAGCGTTTTTTCCCTCCACAATGATGATGTGAGCATCCTCCATTCTCGTTAAGTCTACATGTAACTTATATTAGTAGTTACATGTGATCACCGGTACCTACTCATAGTTCGTGCCGTTCAACAGCGTCTGCCGACTACTTAGATCGTTTGACTTAGAAAATGAACACTTGACGCGACTGGGAAGTTATGCTGACGACGTGTGCTCCTTCCTAGGCCACCATTTCTACGAGTTTGAAAATACGCTGGTGGCCCCTCCCTCTTTTCGTTACAACCCCAAGATGGCAGCCGTGAAGCGAGGGAAGTGGCCGCTTGTCATCGTGAATGCAAACTGAGACGGCATCTCACAGACGTCTGAGAGACACCATTAGTTAGCATTTGCACTGTCAACTCAATTTTTTTCAATAAGCACAAATCAAATAGTGTTGGTTATGTGGGTATTCCACTCGGGAAGCTTGAGCTAGCAAGCTTGGCTAACTAGCTGCTACGTGTATCGGAATAGATAGATAGATGGATCGATTATAACAATAATATATTATTATAATAATCTGAAAGGAAACCTATTCATAGCCTACTTTTGCCTTTGTACTTTGTTGGGCTTTTGACTGTGCTCTCCTTCAAAGGCACATTTGCAATAATAATAATTATGATAATAATAATAATAATTGGGGGAGTTTATTTATTTTGGACTGGTGCATTGTGGGGAAACTCCACAGGATGCTGAGGGGACAGCTGTCACGATGAGGTCAAGGCAAGGGTCAGACAATCTTCCTGCTGTCAAGGACCCTCAGATCCCAGATTTTAAATATCAGATTAATGTTGGGAATTAACAGTCACAGCTCACAATCAGGCTGGCAACCGGAGGAAACTGGACAAAAGTTCAGGTGGAGCGCTGCCGGTATCAGCTCCCTCATTCACGCTTCCCTCTCGGTGGCTCGTATCAGCCTCCGGACCACAAGGTGATGATTAGCACGCGGACGATTGTGTTTCAGTCGAAATGATAGTCGGCAAACAAAGACATTAGAGCAAATGATGTGAAACTTTATTGTAAAAGTAACTCAACAACAATTGAAAAATCATCTCAATACTTTGTACAATGTAACAGCAAATTACATAACAATGTGTAAATTCCGTTTTTCACAAGCACCCCATAAGGAACAAACAGGGTCGCAGGGTTCGATCCAAGGAAATCAACTTTTATAGAACATTTTACTAACAGAGAGAATACAATTTTTTTCTTTACAAAGGCATGGATTTTTTACACTGCATTCATCACAAATGAGAAGAAACAGCACATCTCGAACTGTACATTCAGTGTCCAGTGTCTGAAGTCACTCAAACAGTACATCATCATAAATACGACAACATGATATTTCCTCATTAAATTACAACTTCTGATCCTCTCCAGACGTTTTGGATCGCCTGAACAGAGATGGAAAAGAAACTTGCTTCCGTCTTCAGCCGTTGGTTGAGACTACTTGATCTTCAGCCATCTTTCTTTCTCCCCCCGGAATCCAGTCCTCTGTCTGCCTGCGAAAGAGAAGGTCGGTGAGGCATTAGCCAACGCAGGGAAGAAAGATATTCTTGCAGAAAAGAGCTCTCTTGGTTTTTGAACGCTCGGCTCGTACAAAGCTTCTTTTTTTTTTTATTCTTTAAATTTACCTCATTACTTCCTCGCTCTCTTTTTGTTGTCCAGATATTGAATGTGAGACTTCACCCATTTCGTCCGCTTATTTTCCGCACTGGGGTGGACGATGCACACAGTCCTCGCAGCCTTTGTGATGAACCTAGAAAAAGCAAAGACAAGACACAGATTAAAAAACAAACACCTCCACACACAAGCTCCGGCAGCAGATCCGACAGAAGAACTTCCTTTTGACCGAATCGACCCCAATCAATACTTACACAGTAGCGCTGAGGTCACAGCCCTGTCCGGCATGCTGAAGCGTGTAGGTTTCAATCTTTATCAGCGGGAAAAACTTGTCGGTGGTGCTCAGACAGCAGTCCACCACCATCTCACCTGCAGGGCGACGAGGAAGAAGAAACAAATACGTTGAGTCTATATAAAATGTGCACGATTCCTTTAATCATAAAAACTTTTGCACGGCAGTTTCAAGCTGAAGGATCCCATGCAACCCACCCCCTGCACTCAAGAGCTTCAGTATGAACTGCTCACGACACCTCGTGTGTCCGAGCAGATCTTACCTTGTGCAAACCGGGCGCAGATGACGCCCAGCAAGAGCAGCGCTGCAACTCGAGAGGCCATGTCTCCGTCTCTCGGTGTGGGATCTGGGCTCAGGTCGGCTGCTTCCTTTCGGGAGTGTGCGAAGCTGCTGCTGCTGCTGCTGCTGTGAGGAGGAGAGTGGAGCCGCAGGTGCATTTATACAGGTGTGCCGGGGGAAAGTGTGGCTGAGTGGGCGCTCGCTGACTGGAAGTCAGTGATGTTGGCACACGCGCCTGGCCGGTTGCCGCTTCACTTGCCATCTTTTTTCTTTTTTTTTTTCAGATTCTTTTCCCCCCGAGGCCAAAACTGTATCAGGGCAGCATTTGTCTTTCGCGAGAAATACTTTCCGCGCTCCCACGCGAATCCATGTTTGCATCACGGTGACGGAGTCCATTCATAAGCCCGGGCAGGATTCTAGTTTGAGCCAACATTCAAAATCTCGACTTCTTTTTTTTTGTTGTTGTACTTTTTTTCAGTCATGTTTTCTCAAGAATTTCCTTGTAAGTGAAAAAGCCCACTTCAGCTTCACTGTCGTCAGTCGGTGCAAATTTTGCATGCTTGTGCAATTATAAAAAAAAAGTGAAGTACATTAATTTTTTATTTTATAAAAAAAGAAGTTGCGGTCATGAGTATATCGCCTACAATGCACAATAAGCATGTAATATGGAACGGGCATCAGAAGACCTGATAAAAGGTTGAAAATGAATCAAGATACATTACGTCTCAAGCATTTCTTGGGAATTGAGATTGACATTTTGAGTAGGAAGCAACTCAAGAGCTGAAGTGTCAGTTGAAGTGAAGTCAGAGACAGAAGTATTAGAACTGCCCGTGCACATGTGAGACCTGAAGTTGTGAATAGATGGTTGAGGTATATGTGCACCTTCAGCTGAAGTCAGTGGAAGTAGCAGAGCTGAAAGTTTGAAAATAGATAGATGGATACATTTACTTTATTGATCTCAAACTGGGAAATTCCGAAAATACAAAACACAAAGTGCTTCACATACAATGAAATGCAACACACAAAAAAAAGATACCGCCCTCCCTCCGATAGTCACAGACACACACATACACACACACACAGACATTTACTCACGATCAAACATGAGATGCAAGGCTTAAAAGAGCAAAAAATAAATTTAGTAGAAAACATGAACGCGGAATCCCAGGAAAACGCTGTCTCGCTTATTTGCAATGAAGAAAAACACTAGAAGCAAAGAGTTAAAAGAAAGACAAAACTTAGTAAAAAGAAAATTGAGTGTAATAAAAATATTTATATATATACATGCACACACATATATAAATATGTATATATACATATAAGAGGATAAAATAATCAAATTCAGAGAAAAGTTGTGTTAGGGTTAATAAAATATATCATAAAAAGGAGATAAATAAATAAATATTTAAAAACAGTAAAAAGGCTGAAATATAAATAAGTTAAAGAAGAAGTCATATTCAATTAAAAGCTTGATTTAAACGGTAGACTTTTAAAAAGGGCAACACGAAAAAGGCAACTTCTTTTTTTCCCCTCGAGCTGGAGTGTGATGAATTAGGGTTTAGGCCCTGCGTTGCTTTAAATCATGTAACCACGTCAGGAACTTGAAAACCGAGATATTTAATTTATATCAATCTCATCTTCTCACTTCTCTTCCCGCACTTCATTGTTGATATCGCCGCGGTGACAGTGCGGTCTTGGGATTTCACATGGAATTCATACTGGCAGCACTTACGTTTGATTAAATGGTTCTTGTTTGCGTGAGTTGTTTATCCATGTGTGTGTGTGTGCGTGTGCGTGTGTGTTTATGCAAGTGTGTGCACGCTCCCAAGTTGTAGATGACAATCTGGGAGTGTGGGAGTTGTTGAGCAACGCGAGGGAAACTTCTCTCCACCACGAACAGTTCGGCTCTTGCCAAGACGTTAATAACATTCTGTGGGGACGGGACGTGTGAGGGCAAACACTGATTTCCCGTCAGTTCCATTGATGATAAGCGGCGGTCCAACGTGATTTTTTAGAAAGGGAAACCGAAAGATGAACGTCTGTCTCACATCTGTATTCCCGTAGTAACAATTCATGGAATGACCTGTGTGATCCGCAGAGGGTCACTCGGAGCGATGAACCCACAGAGAAACACTCCACTCAGCTCCACAGATTTACATTTAAACGATTGAGATTCACTCTTTTGAATGTAAATGTGTTTCTTGTTTTTATTATATCTATATTAATATTTAGACATTTGGTACCTACATTCCCCCCCCCCCCCTTTTTTTTTTTTTATTACATAAAACTAATTGTTCTTACATACCGTATTGCTTTTATACATATCTTATTGTTTTTTCTTATTTTATTTCTATTTTCTTCTATCCACTTTGCTGCTGTGAACATCCACATTTCCCCCGTGGTGGTTGTGCGACGAATAAAGGAAAATCTCATCTTGTTTTCAGACTTTAAACTCACTGTGCTGTGAGTTAGTGACTAGGGAGGTGAACAAATTGGAGCATTCAGTGGCTGAAAAAGCCGGAGAGGACAAGAGGAAGAGTGGTTGTAGTAGGTGGGAGGCCGGAAACTGTTGTAAAACAGGTTCTGCCCCAAAAAACCCTGTTATTTTAGGTTCAAGTAGAGCGCTGGAGTCAGCGTTTAGTTTAGCATTTAGTTCAAAGGCAGATGGAAACAGCTAGTCTGGCTCATGAGTTCATACGTAATATCTGATTTCTTTACTGCATACATAAACAGAACAAAAATTAACTTTCGAATTGATTGGTTCATTTCTATTCCACGCACCAGTGGTGTTGATCCTCTTTACTGCGAACAATGATGCTGAGAAAAATGCCAAATGTCTAGAAAGGAAATCCCTGACCTTCCGCTTTCAGACGCACTTTCACAGGTTGAGTCATACGGTGTTTGTTGTCTTCCTCGTTTAAATACCAGTATGGGTTCATGGTGAAGAAGATCCATGTTCATGGGGAAGCTGCAGCTCAAAGAAAAGGAGAACTGACATTTCAGATAAATGGGACTTTTACCTTCGACGCAAATAAGAAGAGTATTTTTTTTCTTCATAAACAAGCAGCAGATTGCAATCTTTTTGAAAAAACGAAGTATGCACCTCCTCCCTCAAGGCCTCCATTGCAAATACTAATGAGAGTAGGGATCGACCGATACAGATTTGTTAGGGCCGATGCTGATACCGATTTTTTTTTCATCAGCCTTAGCCGATGAGCGATACGGACTGCCAATTTTCTTGAGCCGATATTTGGAGCCGATGCTACTTTTGCTCCTCTAATTTAATAGTTAAATAGAATTAAATTCAGCGGGTTGTCTCGTCTGATCTGAGGTCTTAGTCAAAGTGGGGTTATGGCCAAGGCCGTGGCAGCCGCGCCTGACTCTGTGCGGGGCCCGACGGGGGGCGCCGCCAGTCCCTGCCTGCCGAAGCAGAGAGGGGAAAGGCGGGGAAGAGAGGGAGGGTACGGGGGGAGAAGAGCCAGCCGTGGAGCAGAGAGAGCGCGAGGACGCGTAAAACAGCAACCGCGAGCCTCGCGCCCGTCCGTCGGCGGCGGCCCCCCGAGATTAAAAAGTCAATTTCCACGAGGGGTGGAAAGGGTTTGGAGAAAAAGGAGAAAGACACAAACCCAAAGACATTGAATCCCCCTCCCGCTCTCCGGAGGAGAAGGGAGAGTTGGTACCCGGCGGGCGTGCAGCGTGGCAGCCGAGGGCAGAGGCACCGCGACGGCGCTGGGTAAATGGTTCCGGAGAGAGCGGGGCCGGGCCCGTTAGGCGACCGGATCTGCCCTCCCAAAAAAACATATCGGCGAACGTAGCAGCCGCGCATCGGCCGATGCCGATACACATAAAAAACGCAAACATCGGCCGATATTATCGGCCGGCCGATAAATCGGTCGCACACTTAATGCGAGATTAACTTGAAACCACCAACACCCATGTGCTAAAATCAGACAGAAATATGTAGAAATACTAAATTAGAAAACTGAATTGTTGCCAAATATTGAGATCTTTAAAACATGAGTGCTTATTGCCACATCCTTCCATCATTGCTCACCGCTCTTTGTCATGACATCCTAACTAAACTGTCAACTCTAGATACTCAAACTTAATCCAGACACGCCTCAGGGCTCGAGGTCGCTCGTGCATGATGCAGCAATCCAATGTCAACACAGCACAAGAGTTTCAGGTGGAAAATGACCAATGGTGTGCATCGCTCTTGTGCACGAGCTTCCTCCTTTGCGTCCGTCACAAAATACTACGGCCACTAGATGTCGCCCAGCAAAAGAAACGCATGGGTTGTAATAAGACGCATGCGCAGACGACCTGCGGTGACCTGCAGAGGAAAAATAAAAATTGAAATCAGTGTCTAAATACAAAATCACAATTACTAATTTTCTTGACCCTGCTGCTGCCGACTGGACTTGGAGCGTTATCTAGTCTGCAGCAGCACCAGGAAAACAGGAACAGACTTCAAAGGCTATCGCGGCTAAGATTGACTTTAAGTATCCATAAAAAAACAGATTTGTCAGGTGTGAAGAAATCAATGCCTGTGCAGACAAGGGGAACAAGCCCCAGGACTGTTGTAAATATCGGCCCGATTACTTGACAGCAGGTGTAGGTTGGCTGGATGAACTCTGTCAGACCCACCCCCCCACTCCTACTTCACCCCTTAAATTAATATATATGTGTATATGTGTATATATATATTTGAGGCCCTTCTTCACAGGTTACAGGTTAGCTTGAGATTGAGCCAGACATAAGAAAGCAAGCGTATTTCAAAATATGATAGTCAGTTCCCCTGATCATCAGTTGGCAGCACGCAAAGTTTCCTCAGGTCGACGATGACAATGAAATGATTAATGAACCTGTTATAAAAAAAATAAAAAAATGGAAATCAGAATCGCGTCACGGTACATTTCTTCCGTGACGGTGGGATGTAGCCCTCAGGAATTCTTTTCCGTGGGCAGGGGGAAGACAAAACAAGCTGTGGCTACATGAAAAAGAGAAGAACTAGATCATATCTAGTTGTGCAAGTGTGAATCTCTCACATCTTATCGTGGACATGTAAATGATATAGCAGATTTGTTTTTCCAAGGAGAATTCTGCAGAAATGAAACTCCTCATGTGTAAGTCTCTTGTTCGTTGTGTGTTATGACATTTGTTCACACTGAGTCACTACTACAGAGGAACTCAAGTCCTTGTAGTGGTTAACTCTCACCATCATCATTGTTTGCTGATGTAAAAGAAAAAAAAAAGTATTTTATTAAAGGCACTTTCCAACATGTGGAGGGTGCAGCGGCTCCGCGGGGAGTCGGGTTGTTGCGGGCCCAAACTTTTGTTTTCTTTCATCCTTTTATCCAGGGCGTACACTTACAGTAAGGCTTGTGCTCAGGCTTGTTTTTCGGGGGCCAGGAGTGTCTGGTGCCGTTTACCGGAGCAGTGTTGCTCTTTTTTTTTTTTTTTTTGGAGTCCACTCAAGCTTTTCCCTGCTTGGGAGATTTCCACCAGGTGAATTTTAGTCAGAATTCGCTGCAGCTGCGAGTCCTGCAGCTCCTTCAGTCATGAGAATGAGTTGGACTCCTGCTGTTTCCTGGACTTTAGAGGCTCATTCATGTTTTATCCGCCTGGTCCACCTCTGAGGATATACCTCCTCAGCACTCATAGGAAGAATTTTAAGTGACTAAACTCATGTACAGTTAATTGATTTCTTTCTTAAATGTTTGGACATTGGGCAGACGCTGTTTGTAGCCCTACCTCAATGTCAAACACGTTGGAGGTGGACTTGACCAGGAAATACGGGGTCGTTCTCGATTTGGGCTCTCCTCTGTCAGCAACTTTTGCAGGCCCCCGTACCAGGTCAACAATGACAGTACGCACTGATTTGCTGATCCGGTAACAGTCCTGGTGGCAATTGGTACGAAGGAAAGCTTAAGTCAACTGGATGAAAAACTTTAACATTACACTCAAATGCTTCCCAGATTTAAACGCCTTTCAACACACAAATCTTCAAAATCACAAGTTGGATGCGACGAGGAGCAGAACGATTTTCAGATCTTCTATTTAATTAAACTACATTTTTGCATCCCACAATTAACAGAAAAACTAAATTTACAAAATGATTATTCTATTTCAAGTTAAAGCACTCTGTGTTGTAAATATCAAACATGATAAATCATCTTCTAACTGCTTGAGTCTTGTGGCTTGTTTTCCCCTCCAGAAAAGTAACATTGAGGAAAAACCCCTTGAGATGCGTCAACTCGTTTTTTACGGGTGCTCCCAAACACTTACAAATGGGAAACGGAAAATACAGGGGACAATTATTAGGAAAACTATAGTTTTTGTTTCAACAATCAACCAGAAAAACACTTTTTTGGTCCCATCGTGATCGAGTTTTCACGCCTGCTGTAAAAGTTAGGCAAGTTTAATTAGGTCAATATGTTAAATTAGATTAAATGGTTAAAATATGAAAAGTGGCAGGTGAATGCTTGAAGCCACTGTGGCTGTTTGACACTGAACATTGAGGCACAATTTTATTTATTTCTCCCTAACAGCAGCTTTTTCATCCAGGAGAAAACGTTGACTGAGCAACAATGGATGAACTCCATCCCCAACCGCCACCCAAAGGTAGACTTACAGGTCGGACATCGTTACATCATTGAGAAATAAAGGCATCTCCCTATTTCCAGTGCCAAACGTGCAACACAATAGATTTGGCTTTTGATTACAGGCCTCAATTCACAGAGGATGATGAAGGTCCAACCGACAGAGTCACTGTTTCCACTGGGATGGGCAAGACGTGCCTCTTCCTTTTAATTATTTACAGACAAATGAGTCAAGACAAAGATACTGGATCCACAAACAAGTTTACTTCTGAAGAGGAATTAGCATAAAACTACTCTGGTGATTTTGACACCAGAGTTTCACTTTCACTGGCTGAGGTCACTGCGGTTTGTGGTTGATGCCGCGATTAGCCAACCAAACCAAACCTCCCACAGTGGTGTGGTTTGAGTGAACCCCTGAGTTGTCATGATCAGATGAGAGCTGCTGTCACCTAGTGCCTCAAACTTGATATTACAATGTTTTTGAATCTTGCTGTGATTTTGAAATCTCTGCCTGAGGTAACTTCAGGAAGTGAACACCAGTGCCGCTTATAGTCAGAGAGTCGGCCAAGAGGCAGCCGCCGTTCGGGTATCCACTTCAACACAATAATACTAATAAACTATATTTAATTAATTTAATTTTTTTATCTACTTTCCTTTTTTCAATCGTTTTTTTCCTACATATTATATATATATATTCTACTTTCTGACAATATTGCTTCATTTTCAAATTCTATTTTTTTTTAAATTTAAAATAATAAGGAAGTTGTAATTTTGAAAGACACAAAGGGGGTGAGTCGTGAAACAAAATACACAAGTCTATAATGATGATGGCAACAACACTTTCAATAGAAAAAACCCACAATCATATCGTAGCACAGTCAGTAAATAGAAGAAACAGAGCCAAACTTTCATGAAAAATGAAATGTTATTCATATACCTTTATATAGAACATGTTGTTATTCATCTATATATATGAGTGTCCTTGAAGAAAAGGCTCATGCTTTAACACAATAATTATTTTTAATTGCTTGCTCATGAATGCACATAAGCTCTGATACCAATTTGTCTATGAAAGGCTCATATTGGGCTGATATTATCGACCAACCCATATATTGGCCTGGCTCTAAACATACGAATACAAATACAAAAAAAAAGTATTCCTTTCTCATAGGAGAACTACGGAAGAGTATTAGGGCCAGTCATAAGAAGAAGAAAAATTAGGGGAAAGATTTTTTTGAATTTTTTTAACATTTCGAGAATAAAGACAAAATGTCGAGCATAAAGTTGAAATTCTAATTCGAGAATAAAGTTGAAATGTAGAGAATAAAGCTGAAAATTGTGACCCGGAAGCACTTTTCAGAAGCACCAAACAGCCGGATGTTGATGTTCTGTTAGCCAGATTGCTAGGCTAACGCTAGCTGCTAACCAAGTTGTAGAGTTGCGATATTATTATTGAAGAAGAAACGATGCAGGTGACAACGGGTGTTTGCACGTGACCGTCAACGTGCGTTCTGACACGATAGCGTTCAATTGCAAAACAACCGTCAGTGAGTTTTGAGCGGCGCGCAGTTACCGAAGCTAGCGTCGCTTTAGCTAACGTCAGTTCACGTGGATGTGACAGCTGACCTGGGACCACAACACGGACGTTTAGGCTTCTTTCAAATTTAATCTCGACTTTATTCTCACTTCCACCTTATTGTCGAAATGTCAAATAGATAAATATAAATCTTCCCCCTCATTAATAAAATAAAAAAAGAATATACTCTTCAGTAGAGAACGCGGTGAAGTTGGTTTTAAGTTGGATATTGGACGGATATTCACTCCGGTCCCAGCCTCGCTCTCTTACCCGGTGTCGGCTGCAGGAGGATGGTTAGCTCTCCTCCCGGAGCCCCGCTCGAAATCGCTGAAAGCTTATTTAGGGACCGTCAAAAATTTACCGTTTGATTGAAACAATACTCTTGGTTTGTCATGTTGATTCAAAAAATATAAGTGAAAATTATGCGGGAAAAAAAAGAACTATAAGAACTCCACGTAGCACATTTGAATTCGGGATGTTTTATTTCTTTATTGTATAAACATATATTTATATTCAAAATTATGTTTTTATCTCAATAGCTTCCGTGTCATGTGACCCAGTGGCTCCAAACCAGTGTAAAATTGTGGCATTAGACTGGAAGAATAAGACACAGTTTCTTTTACTGTATTTGAATGCGGCCTCTATTTTTATATGAATATTAATATGGCAAAATTATTATATTACTTCAATAGCTTCCATGTCAAGTGACCCAGTGGCTCCAAACCAGTGTCAAGTTGTGGCATTAGACTGGACTAACTGTATTTGAGTGCTGTCTGTATTTTATTTTATTTTATGCCTGATATATATTTTTTTTGAATCTTTGCATGGTGAAGGTTTTTTGCACGGACTGTTTTACCTCCATGTGTCCGACAGATGTCATCTTTGTCTTTCGGATGTGGCCTGGCTCGGAACTGCTCGTCGAGGAGGAGGAGGAGGAGGAGGAGGATGCTGTTCGGAGGCACATCAGCTGCGGGGACCTGGCTGCCCGGGGACGAGCAAGCGAGCTGCTCCGCTCTATTTGGATGTTGTAGGAAAAATGGCCACCGGCAGGAGGAAGCAGCGGGAGCAGTGGCCCCTCTTGGACTGAACGCATCGCTCGTGACACATGGATGTACACGCCGGCGCCCCGCATCGACTTGATTCACACGTCGCAGGTCACCGCCCGCGTCCCAGCCGCAGTATTTCGCCGCAAACGCCGCACACAGGTGAGTGCGAAGGCGGATACGCGACGGACACACACACACACACACGCAGAGGCGGTCTCCGGAAGCTAGCTGGCTAGCTAGCTAGCCCGCCAGCTAGCCACCTAGCGCGGGGAGCTAGCACGGACACAGGAATGTGCATCATTTACTCGCGACGACGGCGCTAACGCTAGCATGTCACCACTCACGTCCACGTGACGTGGTGCTTGTTAATGTAATATCGCCGGCTTCCTTTGACGTCGCGGTGTTTCATGTAATCGGAGGCGCTTGCCCGCGGTCTACTCGGGACGTCCCCCGGGTAGCTTGACAGTTGTCGGGTCCCGATGCTAGCGCCGATCAGCTGGTCGCTGGCTAGCCGCGGCGAGCTAGCTGTAGCTGGTTTGCGTGGAGGGTTCGGTCGCACGGATTTACACTTTCTTTTGCGCCATTTCTCTGATTTAAACCCCCCCCCCGGAGGACACAGGAGGCCGGACACTCCGCTGCAGGTGTGTCGGCTGGATTCACGACTCAACACTTTGACTTGTCTTTATCATGGGGTTTGCATGTCTCGGTTGTTATGACTCGCCAGTAATCAGGCTGTTGGTTTGTTTATGACCGAGTCGCACTGATTTGTGCGGATTCATCCATCGGCCTCTGTTCGGGCTTGTGAGTGTCTGGTCTAAAAAGTCCCCTGTGTGTGTGTGTGTGTGTGTGTGTGTGGACCTCCGTCACGCTTCTGCGGTGTTTACCCGGCGGTGCGAGGTGTGACACGGGCACTGGTCACGTGACAGTTGATCGACCAATAAATTAACCGGCGACTGTTTTGATAATCGATTAATCGGTTCTAGTAGTTTTCTTTATGGGGAATAACAGTCAAAAGTGTCTGATGGCAGCTTCTTAAATGTGAATATGTTCTGGCTTCTTTGCTCCTCTGCGACAGTCAACTGAATATCTTTGGTGTGTGGACAAAACAAAACATGATGATGATGATGATGATGACGATCATCACTTTTCATCATTGGATGGACCAAGCAACTAATCCATTAATCCTGAAAATAATCGACAGATTGATCGATAATTAAAATAATTGTTGGTTGCAGCCCCTAGTTGACATGTTTAATATTTTACTCATGCAGGTTTGTATCCAATAAGCTATAAATGCACATTATTGCATACTAGTATTGGAAGAAGTTATTGGGAAGACGTATCGAAGTGAAGACAAAATGACTTTGGAACAATGTCGTGAAACGTGACTTCATGCCTGTGTCACGATTCCTGTTTGTTTCTCACCACAGAATAATAACTGCAATTTACCCCAGTGCCTGCAGGTTAGCTGTAAACTAACTAACTGCAGGTTAGGCAGACGAAAAAAAGCATTTTTTTTTCTTAAAATAGACCAGTAATCATCTGTTCAGTTGAACTGTAGACAAACCCCTGTTTTTTTGCATGTTTAGTATCATGTTATTGAATCAGTTCTGAGAAGCTCTGTTGGTTGACCAGCTGTGTGGATAACATCTTTATCTGTGTACCAGTTTTCTTAATAATTCACACTGTGGCCAGTTCATTTACATCTTAATTCAGTCACACTTCAGAGCAATTGCAGTACGCAAACGTTACATGATGCGGCTCAATTATTTATCCTGGTTGTCTCAACCTCTTTAATGGTTCACCTGCTGGAAATAACATCATGACTCTCTTGTTACATGTGTACAGACCTGGAAGGGAACAACTACTGCAGCAATAATAATAATAATAACGATGATGTACTGTATTTATTTTTAAAGAAGGAGTTTTATGAACTTGACCAAACTGGTGATTTATTGCGGATCTACTGCTTTGTAAAAATCTCATGCACGGAGAATATGATTTAATGGGTTTTCTTAGACAAATACAGTTAATTAAAGCGGCACAAGAACTTCAGACAATTGGTATATGCATGGAAAAAGTCGTGAATTAATTATTTAACAAGAAGTCATTGTCATTCTGAAATTATTTTCACCATAAATATGGTCCGGTTTTTGCAACCGGCCTCTTGACTTGGCAACCAATGGTTTGTCCGACCTGAGTCGTATCTGAATGTCGTTAAGCTGCTGTGTGAAGTTGCTGCAGTCAGTATATGTGATCGTATTAGAAAACAAATTAAGCGTGTCAACACATACCGCTGCGAAGAAAAGCAGGGCCTCCGGAGACTTGACAGGTGAATGGTAGCAAACACTTAAATACCCTAGAAGAAGAAGTGAATGTTGCTACAGTAAATCTGTTTATGCTGCCATCCTCCTTTTGGAAGTAACTGATGATCTTCTGAATGTCCCTAATGAAATATAAAAAAAGACCTGATTAGGTAAAGTAGCCATCGACAGATACGTGGTGGGCCGTCACCCCCGCTGCAACATTTAAACGAACGGAGTTTCTGGCATTCATTGAAAAGTAGCGCTGCAATGATTAGTCCACTAGAACGGTTATCTTTTGATTCTGAATCTGTGGTCGACCTGTGGACGACGTGATGAGGAGAAAAATATAACAGTTTAATCAGTAGTAAGAAAATATTTGCTACTGGCAGTTCTTACAAAAAAAAATTTGAAATGAAATGTCGGGTAAGAATTTGACAGATTGCTCCTTAGACAACGACAATGGATGTCGCTGCTCTTCATGTTTTCAAATAAGCAAACTGTGTTTTTAAACTTGCCGAGCAGAAATATATTTTTTCTTGCAACTAAATCACATTCGCATTAAAACAAAAGGAATATACAATCTGTAGAATGAAATGGAAACTTGTGACCTGTGTTGTTGAAATGAGATTAGATTTTGGATTAAGACTTTATTAATCCCATGACGGGGACATTTTACTTTTTACAGCAGCAGCAGCAAGAGTCAAGACATCAGGGAAGAGGAAGAAATATAACAAAATATATCAGAAATATACAATAGGAAATGGAAGAAAAAAATATAACATCACATTCAACATCACAGATTTATCGACTGGCCGAAAAAACTGGGCGATATGAGCTTTTCACAGACATATCACAATTGACGTTTAAGTCTGCTGATATGTGCCAATATGAAAACTAATATTTTACATGTGATTACACATTTAACATGTGCATTTATGTTTTTTCTCCATCCAAGTTTTATACTGTATATTGGCTTGTATTTGTATTTTCTTTTTATTTATAGTTTTTTTAATGATAAAGTTTATCGTTAAAGTGTAAACTATCAAGCCTTAATAAAAAAAAAATTGTCAGAAGAGTTTGATAAAGACATCCTAGGAATCATCGGCAATTATTAAAATAAAAAAACATATCGGCCAATCTGCCTCCATTTAGTTTGTTTTTGGAGTATTATTTTTAATATTTTGCAACAACGTGTAAAGCTCTTAAGATCATAACACCCACAGCGGCTGTTTACTGTTGAGTTTTTCTTTTGCTGTGATTTACTGAGGCTAATTAAAGCCTTGTCTGTCGACGGTGTGATGAAGTCAAGTCATAACGGGAACCTCCGGCTCTGAAACCTAACGTATCACCAGTTGAGTCATGATCCTGCTGGGTTTACTCAGGGCTTAGACGAGGGTTACTACAGTCAGTGTGACCTGATGAAAACAATACAACATTCATCGTCCCTTCATCTACACCTGTAGTCGTCTCTTGTTATGTGTGTATTTTCTCTCCCGGGTGGAGAGTCACAGTTATTCCCGTAGGAACTGGTTGAGTCTTGTGTTCTTATGAACAATAACTGTCTTGTATATGACATGTCAGCACGTTTTACCATCTGCTTTTTTTATCACAGTTAATTGTGATTAAACGCCGCCAAGTTTCGGTGATGGATCAGTAATTTTTAGGCAAAATGATAGGACACTTTGCCTCGGTGTTACCATAATTCAAAGTCTTGTAAATTATGTAAATGATGCCTTTGACTGAGATTTGTCTTCTTTTTTTATTCTAGAATTTGCTTCTTCTCAGTCCTAAAAATTGGTAATTGATAATATATAAAGATATTTGGGTGTTGGGTTTTTTAAAAGTAGCTGGTCAAAACAAACAATCAAAAAAACTGTGCAGCCCAGTGTGAAGGCCACATTGGGAAAAACGACGGTTCTCACAAAAAGATTATTACCATGGATTACACTTTTTATTATTATCCGTGCGTTTGCCTGCACTGTATTCTCTGGCTCTTGTTTATTGATTAGCTGGATAGCTAAGCTACATTACAAATCTTCGTGTGGATAATGCAGCACAAGGCCGAATGCTAATTCCCCCCTCAGTGAGCTTTTCTCAGGCCCTGTAAAGTGCAACACAAAGGAGAAGACGGCCTGCGTTGTGTTGTTTGTCTCTGTGGTGTTTCTCTGTAATGAAGAGCCGTGGCAGACACGAGACTTACTGTAAGGCCTAGTTTTATCAGTCGTCCGTCTTTCTTGAGATGAAGCAGCGTGCAGTCATAAACCAGGAGAGGATCATTCTTAATTAGCTCCCCAGGGGGGTGCATGTCACGTGAGCAAGTCACGCACACATACTATAGTATGCACATACACACGGTAAGTGTGTACTCTGTGTGTACATACAAGGATACACGTGCATTAGGTGTTGTGTTAATTAATCGGACAATTAATAAGGAGGTCGAGGGTTCGCAGCCCCGGCCAGAGCAGTAAAATCTCAACAACAACAAAGAGAGAAACACACTTTCTCCAAAAATCGCTTACTGCCCCTTTAAGATATGCGCTAGCGACAGACGCCGCGACTGATGGATCCCTGTACGGTCCTCGCATCGCCAGCAGGACTTCAAATTGTCCCACCGACAATCCTAAAACATGTCCTGGAGTTTGCGATTTCTTGTCATTCATTTATCAGGCTCTTGGTGTTTAAATGCCCGTGATGTCCAAAACACTATATAAAACACATGGAATAGCCACACGTCTGCAGTGGGTGACATGTTACTCGACTACTCTGTCCTCCGTGAAATGCTGCAGGAAATACTCATGACAGCACCAAGATTATATCATCGAGTTCCTGAAAATTGTCACTCACAAACACGTGATTTACTCCTGTTCTAGTTGCATTTGTTGAGAACCACCAGTGGCCTGCTGTTGAAGGAAACGAGCTTTTAAAAAAAAAAGAAGGAAACTGTGTGTGTTTGTGTCCTGGTTAGTTTAAAGATTTACATCCTCAGGAACTGATGGGGCCTGAGGGCTGCAGACGGGGCAGCGAGGTCAGACGAACAGGATTTGGCCTTTTTTTTTCCATGGGAAAAATTTTGTTGATGTGAAAAATACAGAATCATACCACATTCTTATAATCCTTTAACTGATCTGCTTTATTTTATTCCTAAAAACAAAAACAGCAGGTTCACTGATTAAACAGCAGGTCGATCCAAAGCTTCACAATTTCACAATTCTCACACATTTTCTTCAGATATCGTATGATTTGAGAGGAGTATGTTTTTTCTTATATTACGTCCTGATGCTGGTTATAACAGCGTTCGATTCTGAGACAGTACGTCCACAATCTTGTATCATGACACAACGATAACTTTTTTTGTTTTAATACATTTTCTGCCGGCATCTGGTGGTAAAGTTGCAAACCGACTGAGCTACCGACAGGGGACACTTTATGGCGGCACAACGCCGATTCAATTTCCGGTTTCCGGCAGCGTCAAAAAATTCAACGTGAATGCAACGTATCCTGGAACGTTTTGTGGAACAACCGTATTCAACACGACGTAGCAAACATGGACACTCACACAGAGGTCGAGTCCACCTCTATATTTAGCTCATTCAGAGTTGACGAAAAAACTTTGGTGATTATACATATATGAACACATAGTTATGGACAATATATTCAATTTCTGAGAATGAGTTCTTCTAAATATTACACACTGTAGCTTTATGTCGGCGTTATAACTGCAGGTTAAGGCGAGAGAGGAGCACAAATCACATCCTAACGTTATAGTTATTCAGGTGATCCCCTCGGGCTCGTATCACACAACAGGTCTCTCCGGTTGCAGTTAATCTTGCGGTGCGGCAGATTTTTTTTTTCCACGTTTGTTGCTGTGTATAGTCGACCTTGCTGCCGGTGGTGGGTTGAGTATAGGAGAGATTGTATAGCAGGCTTCATTCGAGCGAGGTGGATGATCTTGTTTTCCCCCTGCCGGCCTCATTTCCATATGGCCCAGTCGGTGTGTCCCTGCTGGAGCCCACGAGTGAGTCTTCAGTATCGCCTTAGTGAACCAGACGACTCCTCAGTCCCCGGGATGTTCCAACACAACCTCCAGCATGGGGTTGCTCAACCTTAGAAGAGATCGATCAGAATTAAACCTGCGGATATGTTTTATGTTCATTAACTAATCTGCCACACATCTATCAAATAATCTTCATGCTCCAGAGGAAACTTTTTTTCCCCATTCCCTCCATCATGTGTCCCAGAATGCACCTGGTGTCATAATAATGCAAAGTTAATGTGAACTCGTACATAATGACGACTACATCCCCATGAAGATGAATTTTTAATGGTGCTCTCCAGCGAGGGTTTATGCATTATGATGTCCCCTCCCTTTTCTGGTCCGAATGGTATGTCCCCTCCGTCTGACGGCCACAGCCAACCCCTCCACCCACACCCTGCCTCCCCCCACACTCCACCTCCCGTCCGCTTCCTCCAAAGCCCTGTGCACTCCACCCGGTGTCAGGGGGGGATCAGCTGTGCCAGTCCCGGCAGGCCACACACACACACACACACTGGCTGGCAAACAAAGCCGCTGGCACTGCCAACGAAGACGAGGAGCTATGCCTCTGCGCTTATAGCCTGTCCTCTTCTCACACCGCCGCGAGGGGAAGGCGTATGACACCGTTGTCGTCGCCTCTTCCTCCGATCAGAAAGACGACGTTGTTTTTTTTCGGTCTTGGTTTACAGTGGAATATTTTTTCCTGCCGTTGAGGAGTTGAGATGCTGGCAGAGCGCAGAGAGAACAGCAGGTAGGGGGGGGGAAGAAAAAAAAAATCAAGAGCTTGGGTGCTGAGCTTGTCTCCACGGCGACCAGGGGTTTATTAACGCGGGTTGGTGAGGCTGACATCGCCAGATGAAGCATATTTTTTTTCACGGTTTATTACTGATGTAAAAGCGTTGTCTCTCGGTGTCGATGCCCGGAAAAGACTCGTGTACAGACTTTAACATTTCAGCAGTTTTTTTTTTTTGCTAGATGCTTAACAGCCAGAGTGACTCAGAGCAGTTCTGTGTTGACGTTGTTACCATCATAACCATCGGCAAGCAGGGAGGGAGGCTACAGTTGGAGCGACTGTATCTGTAACAAAAAAATAACCCCAATGTCTCTATTGAAGCTACTGGACGACATTTAACTAACTTCGTGCAACAAGTGTCAAGATCGGAACAGTGTCATCTATGATCTTTGATTCCGTTTGTCCATAATTGTAAATGTTGTATCCCCAACACACGAGGGCTTCATAAAGCTATAGCCTGGATATGTTGCAGAACAGAAATGTTCCTGAAATACTGGTTTCTCTGATTACTAGTTGGAACGTCTTGTGGCAACTGATGCAATCGATATCAAGCGATCTGAATTATATTAAACATCCAAGTCCTGCTCAGCCAGTTAGCCCAGCTAACTCATGTGCAGTTAAACGCTTACGCTAACAAAGGCTGAGATTAACAATCTTGCGTTCAAATCAAAACGTATTGGGCAATTATTTCTTTCTCCTCGAACGCAATTGCCGTCCATAGCGATCGTGACGAGCTGTACAAATGCTTTGAACACATCATGTTTGATGGGCAATGTTGGTTTGCAAAGGACCAGGACCAGAACCTGGACCAGGACCAGGACCTGGACCAGGATCAATACTTGAAAAGAGACGCTGTGGGCCGCCATTGTTGATGTTGTGCATTAATGGTTCCTGGGGACGAGTATAGCGCAATGTATACCGCGACGTATACCGTGATGTATACCATCAACGTAATGACGTGGCTCTGTCTTGTCTGGCCCGTCGAAAAAGCAAACTGGTTCTGAAGGGGTTCTGTTTCAGGTCTAAGTGACAGGCAGAGATTTTGCGTGGAACTCACTTGTTGTCATGGATACCATTCAGTGTTCCTACCCAGCACATTTCTTAAAAAAATATTGGCTTGGCCAACGACATTATCCTCTGTACTTATGTACGATCATTAGATTTCCTCATTGATCTCTACTAAATACCTAATTTACCTCACGTACTTCCCCTTAAATTAGCATTTTGTTTTTGCAAGTTTTAGCTTTTTTGTCTCTTTTTTTGTTTTTCATCCTTCTCTGTGGAACTCCTCGGCTTCCACCTACACCGTCACAAACTGTCAAAGAGATGAGACGTTTTCTGCGATTACGTCACTTTCTCCGGAGGAACAAAACCACACAAGCCTTTGAAGAAAGTTGGGCTTTTTCTTTTCTTTTTTCAGGGCATCGGCTGCCTTCATCTCCCCGGAGTTAGCGCTAACTCGGTGAGACGCTCATCGGAGCTGGCGTGCGCTTAAAGAGAATGCTTTGATAAAAGACTGGAGGGGGCCAGAAAGGCGAGCTCAGTGCATGGGAGTCGACATTCCATTGATGTCACCGACTTTATTTCTTTGCCTCAGCCAAGAAAAGACGTGGTTTGATGCTGTTTTTCATTTAAATGGCATTGGTCCTTGTCACGTTGTTGGTAATCTCTTTGTATGACGCTGGTGCGGTGGGTTTCTACCCCCCATCAAAGATGCGATGTTGATCCCCTCAGGTTGACGGAGTATGCAGCGAGCTGTCTTGCCTGCACAGGTCAACGGCTCGGCGTTTGAATCCACAGTGCGACATGAGCAATGGGTCTAATACAACTTGTTTGGTTGTATTAGGACATGAAAAACTTCCGTGTGTCACAACTGAAGCTGCTCATTGGCTGTGATCAGAGATAACGGCCGCATCACGTGGAAGCTGTGCTTTGAATCTAAGGCGGCTTCACGTGTCTGGAGGAAGCGATGGGGAAGGAGCTCCGTTGTCAAAAAGGCGTGGGCATCATCATCCTGTTTCCTGGCTAGGTTTCCAGATCTGAAATTAGAAATGGATCAGATTAATTAGGAGACAAACACGTGGAGTATAACACTCTCTAAATAAACATATGTATTATAATCAACCTTCTTCTCAGCCCACAGGACTGTATATTAAAATGAAAGTAGTAACCGGGTCCAGAAAATGAAGCCAATGCGGAAGTGCCTGAAACCTGAAGCTGTGTTCTCTGGAATGACCAGCAGGGGGCGACTCCACTGGTTGTTTGTATAGAATGACAGTTCTATCTACATTGTAGATGTCTTCTACATTTCAAAGAGACGAGTGAAGGCTTCCCAAAATAAGCCGAGACAAAGGGGAAAGAGGAGGAAGAAGAAGAAACATCAGGAGGAATAATAAAGATCATCACATTAACTAGCGATGATGACGCTTCTGTGTCCTCTGTCATCTCAGTGTGAAAAAACTCTACTGTGCTACAGTAAATAAACCCCCTGCTGTTTGGAGCAAACATTTGTTTCCACAGAAGCCTGCGGATAAATAAGAGTCATCTCATCCAAGGTGAAGCTTCAGGAAGTCCATCAAAAAACAAAAAAGCAGCCATTAGGTGAAGCCGTACTCCTCCCTGAGATATGAATTAATTGAGCCTGCATCATCAGGGAAGTCATTTCTTCCCCCCCAAATCTAATTTCCATGTCTCCTAACGTCAGTTCCGACCACACTCAACAGTCTGCTGTCGAAAAGGAAACAGAACTGGAAGCGATGCTCTCTCGGGAGTCGGGACTATAGTTCCTGTGGTTCTTTCTTTTCGTAAAATCGCTCGCCGCTTTACCAAGTATGTGGAGTGAGGTTGTGATTCTGTGGATCACTGCCTCCTCCTCCTCCCTTTTTTTTGTGGTGGGGGGGGGGGGGGGTTGTTGATTTTCCAATTCGGCCTTATGCTGAGTCGTATGACATGTGTTGGTCCCAGTCTGTGGTCCCGGGCCCTGCTGCGCTCCGACTCGACCTTTCTCCAATGACGCTCCCGTCTGCCTCAACGGTCAGCATTGTTTTAGAGATAAAGGCAGGCTTTGATATGATATTGTGTTATGAGAGGTGTATTTTATTTGCTTATTTTAGAATCTGAACAAATAAATTGGAACAATTCTCCGTGGGCGACCCCTCAACAGAGACCTTTACGAACTCTGCAAACAAGTACGAGTCTCCCAGAAGAGTCTGTAATTCCTCCCGTTTCAGTGGTGAAACTCTGGGCTTTTCAACAGGAACCCGGGGGAACCTGGCCCAGTGGACCGGATATTTTTAAGCCCCGGCAACAGGCGGAAAAAAACCCCCACTTCTGCTTCTGGATTGCCAAATTTTTTGACATGCAGCACAACTTTCGCCCTGACTGGCAGCTTTTTCAAGTGGACACGCTCGTCCGTGGCTCGAAGCCCGAGAGCTTTTCCACTGTAGCCAGCAGCTGAAGATGCTGATCACGTCATATCAACCCCCACTGCTGCCGGCTCGCTGGCCAAAGTGTGCAGGAGTAGATCTGTGGCTTTGGCCAGATACATCTGTTCCTCTCTGTGCCAGGAGGATTCAGTTTTGTTTTATTTATGATGACGATGGTCATGTGGGTTGTGTGGATTATTAAATGGAGAAGCAAAGGGCCAAAAAATCTAGTATATGTGTCAACGCAGAAAGGGGAAGGATGTGAGCCGTGCAGCTGAGAATATCTCATATGCTAAACTGAAACCGTTGGTTCATATTCATGCGATAAAATTCTCTGCAAAATGTCCAGGAAATAGTTTTCCTTTTGGTGTTGTATCCTGTTCTGAGCGTTACGTATAACTGACTCCGTTTAGAACATGCAGACAAAGAACAGGAGCGATTTTTCTTCTGAAAACAGGTCCCTGGAAACACAACTGTTTCTAGGGGGGGAAAATCCTGTAGATCAGCTGATACTACACGAGTAGTGCCTTCGGATAATGGTTCCAAGGTGTTGTTTGTTGATTATCTCATTGGCTCAAATCTGAAGTTCTTCTCATTGGCGTCTCTCAACACCGTGGTTAATCAGATTGACTCTATGTTCTGCCTTCACTTCCTCTTATGAACTGAGTAGAGGAAGCAGCAGTCGTGTGTTGTCAGTCAATATACATAAAGACAGAGTTGAGTGTTGGCTGCACGCTGAAGAACAGAGCTCCTGTTTCTTGTGTTGTTTTTTTGCGGCAGAGATTTTGTTCTCTTCGGAAATCAAAGTTCCCTTTAAAGGAGCCATTTGTAAGTTTTGCTCATGCTACGTAGCCAAATCAATTTTAATATTCAGATTTTTAGTGACATTTCAGTAGGAAGATAGATAGATAGCACCCAGAGAGAAAAACGAAAAACGTACATATTAGCTCTTTTTTTAAAGGTCTATTACGCACTTCCTTACTTTCATATAGTCATATAGGGAATATAAGGTTACAGAGTTCCATGAGACGATGTCCGACTGATCTCAACGCTCCATTTCCATCGGTCGTCGTGACGAACAGACGTCGGCTCGTCGCGGATTTCTTTATATATTTCATCCCCATTAATAACAGCTTGAGTGGAATTACAGACGGTAAAATTCTCCAGTTTATACAAATGATTTTTTTCCAGTGCAGATGTACTATACAGCAGGAGAAGGGGGAACACCGCACATTGTGACGACTGTCAGCCATCGAACAAATGACAGTGCAGTTTACAAAAAAAACCGGCACATTTTCAGTCGAACTCTATCAGCGGCAGCAGCAGCAGCAGCAGGCGGGGTTATAAATCACTTGTTGTGTGAGGAGGATGTGAACCGAAGGGTTTTTCTCACTAATGCCTTATCTCCGACACACAGAGCTGCCGGTTAGTTGGTCGGAGCTGAACTGTGGATTATACAGCGCCGCCAACACAGACTCCGGGTTTGACATTTACAACGCGGCCTTTCAGATCGCTATCATGCATCTGAAATGTGTCCTCACCCAACATCCCAACCCACATTCAGTTCATTTTCTAATGAAATTTCCATTTACAAACTGAGATAATCACGTTACTCAAAGCATTTCCTTTTGATTACTGTACATGTACGACAGCGGCCGTTCTCTTCGTTTCAAGATAAGGAGGAGTCCTGGTGCAGCGATGTGCTTCCCTGTGTTAGCACCGACCAGGTGACAGGGTTCAATCCCTCTGGGTGTATCCACGCTGAAGGGGTCTGTACGCGGCCGCGGGCAGCGTCGGGCACTTTCAAGAGAAATAAATGTACTGAATGAACGGGGAGCGGATGTTCGACTGGAAACGCAGCCTCGAGTGCGAGTTCACGCAGGGGACAATGAGTTCCTCCAGCGTCCGTTGCGGAGGGATTTTGTCGTTTCGTGCCGCCCAGTTCCTCCCACGTAGCCGCCTGTCTCTCTCCCCGCCGTGCTCTCCATCTTCCTGACGGTCCTCTAAGAGACACGAGAGGCGCGAGGAGACAGTATATACGGCCTGTTGAGATGCCGGTCAGGGAAACGCAGGCACTGGAACACCTGATGATTGGCCTCCGCAGCTCTCACTGGCAACACCACGATACTTTCTAGTTGGGAGCAGGAGTTCACACGATGAATATTAGAGCCCCGCCGATATGTGAGCACAAGATTTCCGATACCGATACATCAGCCGATATATATGTATATACTTTAATCTGTCAATGATTCCTAAGCTGTCGTTATCAAACCTTTATGACAAAGAAATGTAATTGAGGCTTTCAGTTGAACCATAAACTTTATCATACACAGCTATCAATAAAAAGAAAACACCAACACAACCACACCTTTTTATTCGATAATAGAAAAATTGACAGGAAAGAGATGGGACAGTGTTCCTATTGGTTGGTTTGCTTTCATGCAACCATCAAAACAATTTGCATCAACAAACACAGTGACCATTATTATTATTATTATTATTATAAACCATAACAAGTCATTTAGTTAGAAAAATAAACCCCCAAACCCCAGAAAACCTGATTGTTGTAGCTTGTCTTTGCTTTTATTCTTTTAATAACTAAAGGACAGGAACTATTTTGTCCGTGTCTAACGTGATAGTTCACATCCTCCACTGAGAGGAAGGAGGGACGACACTGTCACGTCTCTTCTGAACCCCTGCGGTTGTTCACCTCGGTGTGGGTCGACAAGTTGATCAGAGATTGAAACCTCGGCCCGGGACATTTGTATATGCATACTGTAAACCTTGAGAAAGGTGTTTGAGGAAACGGTAACTTACACCTACGGCAAGCCGATGCTTTTGAGATACAAGTAAGACGTGACATTTGCATCACAGGCGCAACAAAACACTGTAGTAACTCGAGAGGGATGTATGATGGTGAAATGCAACGGGATTTTTTATGTTTTTAATACTTTTTCCATCATGACTCATGTCCCCCCGAGGCTCATTCGCTCAAACTCTCCTTCAGTCACCGGTGAGCAAGTCGCCTTGAGCAAGGCACAGAGTGTGTGAGTGTGTGAGTGTGTGAGTGTGTGAGTGTGTGAGTGTGAGTGTGTGAGTGAGTGAGTGAGTGAGTGAGAAGTTGAGCAAAAGGCAACTGTTGCATGGTTCTGGTCTTTTTTTTTTGTTGATCAGTAGGTGATTAACTGTGTTGCTTGCCGGCTTTGCTGCTCAGTGGCGTCTCTTAGCAACCATCTTAGAGATTGTCTGGAAAAAATAAATAAAATATTTAAAAAACATGCTGTAAAGGAAGATGGTTTTCCAATTAATCACTACAGTTCAAAGTAAAGACGTGTCGGATCCACAGTGCCGGTCTGAACAAACTGTTGTTGTTAGGGTTGGTGGGGGGGAGGGTGAGTACTGAACTGCTGTGAGACGTGTTGACTGACGTGCCCCTCTCCCACCCCCACAGGGCTGCCTTTGCCCTGACCAAGCCGCTCAAGATGAACATGGTGAAGAGGATCATGGGCCGGCCGAGGCAGGAGGAGTGCAGCCCCCAGGACAACGCGCTGGGCCTGATGCACCTGCGGCGGCTGTTCTCCGAGCTGTGCCACCCGCCTCGCCACATGACCCAGAAGGAGCAGGAGGAGAAGCTCTACATGATGCTGCCTGTCTTCAACAGGGTAGGTCGCAACAGGAGGGAGGGCTGGGTACCTGGAGGGGGGGGGGGCACGGGCACCCGCTGATGGCCTCATTTACACTTCAAAATCATATGACAGGGAATGGAAAGGAATTGGACTTTTTCCTGAACTTCTCTGGAGGCGCTGTACGTGAGAATGCATATGTTGCTTCCTGACATCGTCTGGCACCTTTCCTGCCAGCCCACCTTGCAAAATATGCAGAAAATATCAGAATGAGCCCATGTGAGACGGTAAACAGAAACACTTGGCTTTCTCCGGGGCCGATATCGATTATTACTAATCTAAGAGGCCGATAACCGACAATTGAAACTGATATTTGTCTGAAGCAAAAAAGGCGTCAACATTTAGAAAAGCACAAACTCTTCACACAAAACTTTGTTGAAATGCCTTAAAGCATATGTTTAATTCACAGAACCTTTCAACATGACCTTGCAGGGAGCTGTCAGCAGCATTACGATGAAGTTGAACAAACAAAACATGGACGGTGACATCGCTAAAGTCCGGAGAGAGTCTGACAAACCGCCATGTTGCTACAGACGAGTTGTCGCTCTGTCGACCTCCCGACATCATGGACGTTGTAGATACTACAGATGGATTGAAGTGAACTCAGTTAAATGACGGGTCAACTGGGAGTTATGTGGGGTTCAGGTCCTGTGGTTAGCAGGTTATTTCCATCCACCTAGAGACTAGACGACTCTTTCCAGATTCCATCTAAACGGCCCTGCCGCAGGTCGTTCTCATGGAAATGAGCTGGTTGACTTGTGCAGGTATGTGGACTTCACTGCTGCGGTGCTGCTAGACACGGAGCACAGTTTCAGTCAGTTACAGTTACAATACACGGTACAAAGTGAACGCTGTGGTGTGTGTGTGTGTGTGTGTGTGTGTGTGTGTGTGTGTGTGTGTGTGTGTGTGTGTGTGTGTGTGTGTGTGTGTGTGTGTGTGTGTGTGTGTGTGTGTGTGTGTGTGTGTGTGTGTGTGTGTGTGTGTGTGTGTGTGTGTGTGTGTGTGTGTGAGTCCGAGCGTGCGTATGTGTGCGCGCACCTGGTCGACGGGCGCGGGCGGTGCAACTTTGAGCAACGGGCTGCATCAGAGGCCCCCGTGCAGGCCCTCCTGTTGTATGCGAACTGCTTTGATGCAGAGAAGCAGAATAAAAAAGCAAATAAAATGTCTGTATTTATTTAATAAAGCAGGGGAAGCCGCACACATTTTTACAGTCTGTGTTTCCGTCACACTGACGGAGCCGCGCGCCTCTTTGTTGCTCCGAAGGCGGTCCTCGCTCGAGTGTCCTCGTCAGACTGGAGTGGTTCACCGAGGGTCTCTTGACTTGTCAGCTAATTCCCCAACGCCGCTGGCTGCGGTCCACTCGCTGGTGCCTCTAATTCAAAAGCCCCCCCCCACCCCCCTCGTGGGCAGCACCACTCTAAATAAATGCACGATGAGGATGAGGATGAGGATGAGGAGGATGAGGATGAGGATGAGGATGATGATGAGGATGAGGATGATGATGTGGTTGTGGAGCGACGTGTGGTTTATCTCTGACCTGCTCTGTCCACTGCTGCTGCTGTAAAATTATAATATGCCTGGAAAAAAAAGGTGGATGTGAACCAATCGATATCTTCACCTGGATGATTCCTGCTGGTCTCTGCGTGATGTGGATACAGTTATTATAATGTCAGTTATTGGCATTTTTTTTAAATAAAAGAAATGATAGATGAATAAATGTCAAATTTTGAATATGATCTTGATATCAAGATATTATCGCGTCTTCTTTTTATTCCGATTATTTTGAAATTTAGTCAGTTAATGATTACATTGGCAAATTTGGAATCGGTAACGTAAATCCATTGGATTACATAAAATAATGTAATCTAAGCTGATTATTACTTCAAAATCAAACGCTGAAAATATTTCACCTTATACCCACACAAAATTTTGAGTTCCACAAATTTACAACAGTTTAAACCTCAAAAACTTCCAAAATTTTAACGCAAATAAAATGCATTCAGTATATTCAGCATTTTACAAAACAAACAAAAAAACATTCATATCATTATCTATAATTCATATAAATTATAAAATAAAACATTATCAAAACTGGCAACCTGAGAAGAGTAATGTACACGGTAATATACTGCTGAATAATGTATACAGTAATATAAAATGTTTTTTAAGTGTGATTTAAAAAATCATTATCATCATATTTTAAAGACAAGAATGATCAGACCTTGACAATGTAACTATAATCTAATTTCACATTTTTTCAAATGTAATCTAGCTGGTCTGATTATAGTTACTTATTTTTTCGTAATCAGATAACGCAATCCGGATGACATGTTTTCCGTATCTTTGTATTTTTGTGTTTTTCGTCCCGGCTCAAACTCCATGCGATCTGTCCGCCGCAGGTCTTCGGGAACGCTCCGCCCAGCAGCATGACGGAGAAGTTCGCCGACCTGCTGCAGTTCACCACCCAGGTGTCGCGTCTCATGGTGACGGAGATCCGCAGGAGAGCCTCCAACAAATCGACAGGTGAGCGGCTCCGACAGGCGGATTCATAACGGGCGGCAGGCGCAACGGGAAGTGACTCGTAAAAACCTCAATTTATCATCTGAGATGTGACGTCGTTGCTCGTGAATGGTTTTCTTCTTGTCACGCAGAGACCATCTACCTGTTTTTCCTCATCGGTGCTGGAAGAGGTTTTTTCCTTTCCGTTATGTTCAATTTTTTATGGTTCATAATCATGATGCTAAGATTGTTATTGGTTGAAATTTAGCTGTAAAGCTGCAGCGACTTTAAGAAAAGTCACTGGGTCCAGAGAACTCTTTCATCTCTTGGGAACGGTGTCTTTCTTATCCGACCTACAGTTGATTGCATTGTACACCTGTTGCTTTATTTTTGTAGATTGGGACCGAAGCAAAGTGTCTCTTAAATAAAGCCTCCGTCTCCGTCAGAGCTGAACTCTGCCTCCTCCAGCTGGTCTCCTCTCCACGCCTCTGTACACTGAGTCAGGAGTTGACTCAGGCTCTCAGACTTTTGCCGCTCGGTCGTCATCGTCATCAAAACAGCAGAATTTGATTTTCGGACGAAGCAGCTGCACTCGCTCAGGAGACATTTTCAAAAGCCTGTTTATTTCTTTATCTAAATCTGACGGAGTGTATGTCAGTACTGCAATCAGGCCGCCTGTTTTTTAGTGCTTTGCTGGAAGCTCACTTTCTGCTCTTCAGATCCAACACATTCTGCACATTAGAGGCCTGTTTTATTGTAAAAAAAACAATAGAAACATAAGAATAAAAATCTACCTGACCTGGGAGAAGCTGCTCTAAGAGACAAAAGCTTGTTAGCTTGTATGGGAAATGTTATCCGCTCTGCTCCGATCGATACGAAGGTTAACAGGCAAACAGGCCGAGACCTTAATTGATTTTCTCGATTCCCTTAATTATCTGTATTTAATTGAGTCGGGAGAAGGACAAACTAATGTCAGGCTGAGTGTCGGAGCGAGAGCAGAAGTTGGCAGTTGAGGTTGATCGCCAGGTTACGGCTCCAAGGCTGAAGAACAGTCATTTATTTTTGGTGGAGAATCACGTCATCACATTACAACATG